>NC_089779.1:16924832-16929832 GCF_040412425.1 Macrobrachium rosenbergii
GCTTGTTAAATCTCTCTCAGAGGTTTTTTTTTGTATGCTGCCTTGGAGCAAGTTAATCCCATTTCAGACTTCTCTCTCTCATATCACAAGTTTTATTATATATATATATATATATATATATATATATATATATATATATATATATAATGTACATATATATATATATATATAATGTACATGTTTGTGCTAGATAAAGATTTTGCTGTCATTCTTGAACATGCAAAATGCACATAATTAATAATCTGCTTCTGCTGCTAAGAGCTGAAGGCAGTCGCACATATCTGAACACCTGAAAAAAAAATTCCAAAACTTCTGTCACCTAATGTAGTTAGTTTGAATTACGTTTATCTTAAAGAGAAGAAGGGAAGAAACTTGTCCACTATCAGTGAGAGTGCAGTATCTGAAGGCTAAGCCATGTTTATGACTAATATATGACATGCAGAAGATCAGGTGTTGTCTTTTGACATGCAGAAGTAAGTGTTGTCTTATGGCAAGCAGAAGAGTAAGTGTTGTCTTATGACATGCAGAAGAGTGAGTGTTGTTCTTATGACATGCAGAAGAGTGAGTGTTTTCTTTTGACATGCACAAAAGTAAGTGTTGTCTTTTGGCATGCAGAAGTGAGTGTTTCTTTTGACATGCACAAGAGTAATGTTGTCTTTTGACATGCACAAGAGTAAGTGTTGTCTTATGCACAAGAGTGAGTGTTGTCTTATGACATGCAGAAGAGTGAGTGTTGTCTTTTGTCATGCAGAAGTGAGTGCTGTCTTTTGACATGCACAAGAGTAAGTGTTGTCTTATGACATGCAGAAGAGTGAGTGTTGTCTTATGACATGCAGAAGAGTGAGTGTTGTCTTATGACATGCAGAAGAGTGAGTGTTGTCTTTTGACATGCAGAAGTAAGTGTTGTCTTATGACATGCAGAAGAGTGAGTGTTGTCTTTTGACATGCAGAAGTAAGTGTTGTCTTATGACATGCAGAAGAGTGAGTGTTGTCTTTTGACATGCACAAGAGTAAGTGTTGCCTTTTGACATGCAGAAGTAAGTGTTGTTTGTTGTAACTTTAACGCTTCACTGACGGCGCCGATGATTAGAGCAGTTAATAAAAGAAAACATTATTTACGCTCCGTGAGTTAGGCAAGGTACATAGCTGATGGACTTTAGTCAGTAATCAGTCAAATTTAATTCATAGGTCGTTGTTTTATTTTTGATGGAATTAGATACCTTTGCTAAAATAAAGTTAGAAAAAGAAAAACAAACTAGCTCAGCTATTTTTTATTTATTTATAAAGGTCGTCCACACATCTGCCGAATCCGAGGAGCAATGTGAAAAAAAAAAATGCTTTCGACCTTTGTTGTCAACAAGGTCGTGGTAACTTACATCTGATTATAAAACGCTTCAGGAATCTTGGAACATGCGACGCCCTTTCGGGCGATGACATTCCTGCCGGGTAAAATGCGTTCTAAATTTGGCCGCAAATGGACTGTGTTTTGTTTTACTGCCGAGTGTAATTTCAGAGATTAAAGTGGGTGGGTGGGTAGCCTTGACAGAAGTTGTTTTCTGTCTTGGAAGGAGAGAGAGAGAGAGAGACTGGGCGTCTCGGGTGGTTAAATTCCCTTTAACAACTGCGGCAGTGTGGTAGGTTATCGCTGCTGGGCTGCCGCTGTCCTTTCTGACCCGGGTTCGAATCCTGGCGAGGGGATACAGTTTCTACGGTTTCTTCATCCCACTATTTATTTATTTTTTCGACAGTCTCAAGGTTTGTGTAGATTGATCAGGTGAATGCGATCAGAATCCATCGATAGCTCAACCTCCAGGTCATGAACGCTTAACTTCTCTATATTCTCATATTATCTGGGTCTGATATCTTTCTGAAAAGCTAAAGAAGAATGAAACGAAGCAGTTAACTTGACATTTAAGACCCTGGCATCGCACCCAGGTCCAGTCCAGTCGAAAAGAACCCGCTGGAACGCGGCTCCGAAGACGCCAAGTGTCGTCGGTCTGGGAAGAAGAGATGGCTGGCTGGCTGGCTGAAGACCACGAGCTAGGGGTGAAGATACCTGCCTCAGACGACGCCACGGAGACGCCAGGCCTCCCTCCCCCTTCCCCAAGTCTCCCCAGGACCCACCCTATATCTTGTGCTTGCCGTCAGCCTATCCTATCCCCCCACCCCCGCCCCCAACCCCGTCCTTTCAGGAGTGGTGTGTAGCTCAGTACGTTAAATATTTTACGCGGAGCGGTGGAACCCGTTCGGGGGATTAATTTCGGAAGTGGCCTGTTCAAGGATTAGGAGGAACCTGCTCTGCCTTCCTCGGGCATATCGAAATAGATCATCAGCCTCGGCGGCAGCGGCGACTACTGCCGTCGTCGGGTGGAAGCCCCTCTAGCGATTTGAGAGGAATACAACGAGAGAAGCCGTTTGAGCGATTTGAGAGAAATATAGCAAGAGAAACCGTTCGAGTAACAGAGAACTGCAACGAGAGAAACCGTTCGAGTAACAGAACAGTAACAAGAGAAACCTTTCGAATAACAGAACTGCAACGAGAGAAACCGTTCGAGCGAGTTGAAGGAAATACGGCAAGAGAAACCGTTCGAGTAACAGAGAACAGTAACAAGAGAAACCGTTCGAATAACAGAACTGCAACGAGAGAAACCGTTCGAACGAGTCGAGAGAAATACACGAGAAACCTTTTCTATGCAAGAGTGAACTGCAACGAGAGAAAACGAGAGAGAACGAGAAGAACTGTTGGGAAAACTAAGATAATGATTATCCATCGGTTAAGACTGTATAAAGAATTCCTGCATTGGTTGCCTATTAGGTACTGCCCGCTGGCTAGTACATGCAACCCTCAGTCGTATTTTAGTTTGTATTAACGTAAAAATATTACACTGAAAATAATTATTAGGATATATCATTCGAGTTGCAGATTATTGGCTCTTATCTAAAACCTACTTAAATATTTTTTTTGTTCCGTACGTGTATATATATATATATATATATATATATATATATATATATATATATATATATATATATATATATATATATATATACTGTATATATATTGTATATTTATATGTGATATATATATATATATATATATATATATATATATATATATATTGTATATATTATATGTGATATATATATATATATATATATATATATATATATATATATATATATATATATATATATATATATACTGTATATATATTGTATATTTATATGTATATATATATATATATATATATATATATATATATATATATATATATATATATATATATATAATATATATATATATATATATATATATAGTATATATATATTATTATATGTACATATATATATATATATATATATATATATATATATATATATATATATATATATAAATATAAATTCTCTGTTGCTGTAGTTATGATAATAGTCGATGCATGCAATTATTACAAAGAATATCATGAGTCTCAAGGTCACTTGGAAAAAATTATAACGTGCCCGCCCCACCGTCCCCACCAAGTTGCCAAAAAACTTGCCCATGCCCTCGAATAAAGGAAGAGGAAGCCGTATATCTTCCGTGAGTGTCAGCAGTGTCCTGATTGGCTCCCACCACTTGTTTATTCTTCCCCTCCACTGCCAGACTGTGGAATTATCTTGTTGATTCTATTTCTTCTGATTCTAAGTCTTAATGATAAGTCCTTAGGTCTTGCTCTGTGTATATATATATATATATATATATATATATATATATATATATATATATATATATATATATATATTATACACATAAATTGTAGATATATATATATATATATATTATGTACATAAAAGTATATATGCATATATATATATATGTATATTCATAAAAAAATATATATATACATATACATACATACATACATATATATATGTATGTATGTACTCGTATTATAAATATGTATACTTCGAAAGCAAGATAATAAATTATTAAATAGATTTTATCGATATCTCCCAAATTACTGTTATATGCTACACATTACACCTGTTAGTCTCCGGGCGTTGACAAGTGTAGCTATGCAGATGTACCTGTGCTTAATGTCCACATATTTGTTTATGCCATGTCTGCGCGCATGCGTGCGTCCGCTACTTATGTACATATGTGTGTGCTTGCGCGTAAATATGCATGTGTCGCTTAGAGGAATCCTTTCGGGGCCGTTCACATTACCTGACGAGGTGCTTTAGGTTCGTGGGGGGTGAGGGGGGGAGGTTTTGTTGAGCGCGAGCTCCAAGGCTGAGCTCATCGGTGTATTTGGCGTTTGCGAATTTTTTCTCTTTTTTTACCATTTTTTTGCTATTTTCCTTTTTTTTCCATCGATTGTGCTGTTGTGACCGGATTGTTTTTTTGCTTTTCTCTTCGATTCTGCTTGATCTTCGCCGTCGTCATCTTCTTCTCTCTTACTTTCCTTCATCCTCCTTTCCTCTCCCCCCCCCTCTTCTTCTCTCTTTCTTCCTCTTCCTCCTCCTCCTCTTCCTCTTCTTTTTGTTCTTCCCTTCTCCTCCTTCTTCTCCTTTTTGTTCTTCCCTTCTCCTCTCTTTCTTCCTCTTCCTCCTCCTCCTCTTCCTCTTCTTTTTGTTCTTTCCTTCTCCTCCTTCTTCTCCTTTTTGTTCTTCCCTTCTCCTTCTTCTCTCTTTCCTCCTCCTCCTCTTCCTCTTCTTCCGCTTGTTCTCCTTCTTTTTGTTTTTCCCTTCTTCTTCTTCTTCTTCTCTTCTCTTGCTTCCTCTTCTTCTTCTTTTTCTTCTTCTTTCCTCCTCCTCTTCTTCTCCTCTCTTTCCTCCTCCTCTTCTTCTTCTCCGCTCTTTCCTCCTCCTTTTCTTCTTCTTCTTCTTCCTCTTCTTCTTCTTCTTGCAAGTATTTTGAGTTTGCCAAAAACTGTAGTCACAGAATCATTCGATTTGCTGGAACGTGTCAGTTTTTCCTCGATTTCCGTGATTTGTCTTCTGCTGCCCCATTGTCTTTCAGT
>NC_089779.1:16932332-16954832 GCF_040412425.1 Macrobrachium rosenbergii
CCTCTATTCTTTGTAAGCTAGCACAACTTTCTTCTGTTGGACCTAAGCATAGGCCTATGTACAGTATAAAAGTCTTTATTCCTCGATGTACTAGAAAAAATGCCAGGAACTTTGATTTCACTAGAAACCAAGATGGCTACACGAATCTAGTTCTTGAGTTTTATCTAGATATTTTGTAACTTTGGAAAATTCGGTTTTCTAGCTGAACTCGGGCGGAAGATTTTTACCCCCGTCCACTTAAAGGGATTACGGGATTACCTCCTGAAGCATGTCATGTTACTTTAATCTCTCTCTCTCCTTCTTCTTCTTCTTCTTCTTCTTCTTCTTCTTCTTCTTCTTCTTCTTCTTCTCATGACAGGATTCTCTCTCTCTCTCTCTCTCTCTCTCTCTCTCTCTCTCTCTCTCTCTCTCTCTCTCTCTTCTTCTTCTTCTTTTTCTCATGACGGGAGGCTCTCTCTCTCTCTCTCTCTCTCTCTCTCTCTCTCTCTCTCTCTCTCTCTCTCTCTCTCCGCAGACTCACTCTATAAATACCTTAAAATGGAATGTTTATGTCGACAATGAACGAAATGGATATGAAGAAATAAGTCGATATAAAAAAAAACACGTAAGAAACCAGTGCTCACGCGTGCAAATTGAGCAACTATGATGCTAACGAAGCGGAAAATCATAGGTGATAGGTTAAGCAAGTAAAATTAGAAGAGAGTTAAACTCCTTAATAAACGACTTCCCGCGTTGCCCCCTCCGGCGGCCTCCACTGAAGCGTTAATAACTCGTGTCCCCTGCAATTTCATGGCCTCCTGCCCCCCCGCCCCATGTGCTCTTTCATTAACGATACCGTGGACTTGCTTATGTATTGATTCACCAGGTAAAAGAAGGTGGTTAAGCTAGAGTGTTACACACCCGGTGTCTTTTAAAGAGCAAGAGCCCGTGCCCGCTGGTCGAGGGACATCAAAAGACATCGCTCTTGTATTTTAGTGAGGTTTCTCTTAAATTATTTCCACGCTTATATAAGACAGAATGTTATACACTCGGTGTCTTGTAATCTTTGAAGGGCCGCTATTTGGGGCAAGAGTCCGTGCTGGCTTAAATTTCTTCATTCTTACTTGATGATTCAAAAATATAATAACTTATTTTTTACCATTTTATGAAAAAGTCTTCAAGAAGGCGTTTTCTTCTTTTAACCTTATTTTTCCCTTTTTTTTTTTTACTTACGTCATTTTTTAGAACATCTGTCCTTGTGATTAATAGTTCCGTTTGAATCTCGTTGGCGCTCAGTTCCTTCTTTTATTTTCCTCCTTTATTTTTATGTCCTCAAAGAAATGTACTCTTTTCCTCCTATTTATTAGCTCTTTATGGCCCATGAATTTCTTCTAATACCGTTGATGGGTCTCTGTGACCGCTGTAGAAAGGGTCTCTTTTATATATAGTTGGTAAATTTATTTGGAAAAGCATTTCTGCTTTATATAAGCCCATAGTCATATAAAAAACAACGACCGTATTATGCTTGATACAGTCTAGTTGGTAACACCTTGGCTTCCTCTTGCTGTCAGTAAAGCCATAGAAGAGCTTGAGAAAGGTTGTTCTTGTCACTGATTAGGGCATTTACAACTTAGATCCCGTAGGGGGTTAGTGCCATCAGTGCACCTCATGCGGTGTACTGTAGGCATTACTTGAGGTTCTTTGCAGCGTCCCTTCGGCCCCTAGCTGCAACCCCTTTCGTTCCTTTTACAGTATCTCCGTTCATATTCTCTTTATTCTGTTTTACTTTCCACCCTCGCTTAACAATTATTTCAACATTATTTTCAGAGCTGAATGACCTCATAGGTCGTAGCGCTTGGTCTTTGGCCTAAATCGTATATTCCAGTTATTCACGATGTAGAGTAAATTCTCCTTTGTTTTTGGGTGATGAAGTTTACAAGAAAGGTAAGGCGAGAATTGATTCTGGTTATTCTCGTACCTATATTTTTTATAATGGCGTTTGGAAGCTGGGAATTTTTTGTATATATTCTCTTGACAAATGCGGGGGGGGGGAATAGGTGCCGTCATCGCACCTCTGTAGGGAATACCAAAAGGTGTCTGCAGCATCCCTTCTCCCCCTAATTTTTAACTTTACTTCCATTCCCTCTTCCACTCTTCAGTCTTGCTGTCCAACCTCTCTAACTATCACTTCTTCGTGCAAGTGTAGGATTTTTCACCCGGTTCCATCTTTAGATCCTTGTACTTCGTTTCCCTTATTCTCTGGATCTCTTTATCTTGCTGTCCAGCCACTCCAACTTCTGTTCACTGTCTCGTGCGCTGAATGGCCGAAAGTGCCCACCCAGTGCTTGGCATTACTGCCTATATTTCATAAACTCTTGACAAGTTCTGTGAGGAGGAAATAGGAACCTTTGGTCACGTGATAGATTCTTATAGAATTAAGGAATAGGCACCCTTCCATTTTATGAAAGCTAGTTTTTAAAGGGGACATTTTTTCTTGTACATTTTATAGCTAGATGTTAAATATAGCAGTGGAACTGTTTCAATTTATAAGCTTGTCTCTCTTATTCGCTTTGGTGTGAGAAACAACTTATTTTTCCATGATCAGCATCAAATCATATGTATATGTATATATATCTATCTATCTATCTATCTATATATATATATATATATATATATATATATATATATATATATATATATATATATATATATATATATATATATATAGTATATTATATGGTTTTTAGGGCAAAGCTTTTCTTATATGCAGATTTCGTTGAATTCAATGGCTTTTTGGTTTGTTGATCAACTTTTTATTAGTTTCACAATACTTTCTAAATCTTCTGCGTTCTTCATCTACACTTTGAAGAACGTAGAAGGTTTAGAAAGTATATTGTGAAACTAATAAAAAGTTATCGACAACCAAAAAGCCTTTGAATTCAATGAAATCTCATATATATATATATATATATATATATATATATATATATATATATATATATATATATATATAGCCTATATATATAGCCTATATATATAGCCTATATATATATATATTTATTCCTTCATACTCATAATTATGTGTAGATACAACATTTAGAGATTCATTTCCTTGAATATTCGGAAGAGTTTTTTTTTTTTATCAAATATATTAAAGAGAGCGTTGGACCTCATACCCCCACCGGGCGACCCTTTTCTGTATTGGCATTGGTAGCCAACAGAAATAATGAACATTTGATTATTTTCCCTCCGAGAGCATTGAGTCACTGTTATTTTTAGCCGCCAGCCGGCAAAATCGGGGAAGATGCGGCCGCGGAATATATATTTTAATTCATGTGCGTGTACTGTCTGTCAGTAGCGTCTACTTATAAAAACAGTCTCTTGGCGTGGAGGTATGTCACCGATAGAGGGAACTAATGGCTCGGCAAATTTAACTTTTATTGATCCCGTACCTTTTCATGTTGGAGTATGTACCGTATGTACTCCGTGTATGCTTTTGTGTAGTTATACAGAAGTAGAGATGTTTTTATATACACATGTGTAGTATTAAAGTGGACATGATATTCTTACACTCATGTGTAAGAGAGAAAGACTTGGAGTTCTCATCAGACGGTAGATAAAACCTAAGGTACTGTACTATTGGTGTTTTACATTCAGAAAGTTTAAGTAAATAATAGTTAGTTTATCACGGTTAGTTTTCAGCATATTGTTAATGTACCTTATTGTCATGGTACTTTTTTCTACTATAACTATACATTCATTAGCTAAACACAGATACTCCATTCAAAAGCGGACATGTTGGCTAGTCTGTGAGATAAAAACGCTGTAACTTGGTATCTTGGGCCAGTGCCCCATAAAAATGGGCAGTTTAACAATTTGGACATTTGAAACCCCTACGTTTTATCACGCAGTCTTGCAACAGTTCTGTGTATCAGTCTTTTCTGTCACAATGCTGAGAAATGAAGCCCTGTGACTTGAGTGACTTTTTTCTATTGAGTACCAGTTCTTCTGAATATATATTACTTTTCAAGTTCCAATTATGTGTTGCTGTTGAGAAAGAGTACTTCTGTAGCGTCTTGACTTAATTTTTCGCATATGTTTTTGTTTGATAGCATAGGAGTATTAACATTCTGCTTGAAAATGACATCAGTTACACGTGATAATGTACACAGAATCATGATTTCATAACCTGCTTATTGAAACATTCCTTAAAGAATCGAAACTAATAGAAGGATTCCCCCCAAAGTGCTTCAGTGCTGTTCACAGTAATGAATTGCATTCTAGTTCTTATGAGGAGTATTTATAACACACACCACGTGTATATATATATATATATATATATATATATATATATATATATATATATATATATATATATACTGTATACTATATACATATATATGTATATATATATAGGTATGTGCGTGTGTGTGTATATATCATAACACATTACCACAGGTGAAAACTAAGAGACGGGATGTAGGTCCTTAGTTTTCACCTGTGGTAATGTGTGATAAATGAATCACGTACAAAAGTGATTATAATCATATATGTGTATATATATATATATATATATATATATATATATATATATATTTATATTTATATATCTATATACATACATATATATGTGTATGTGTGTATATATATATATATTTATATATATTCCTTCATACTTATAATTATACATATACATACAACATATTGAGATATTCATTATCTTTTACTTGCACGGGGTATAAGTAGATATTGTGTCATCAGTTATTTATCTTGGATGAGAATCCTTGAAGAAACATTAAAAAATATTTTACTCGATTAAGGGACTTTTGGGTGGTGTAATTACATTTATATCCGAATAGAGAAAGTATCAGGCAGTATACCAATCTACCTCTAGAAGCAGTAGCCAAATCAGTGTCTAATAGTCTTTGCTGTAATCATATAGAAAGAGAAGAAGAATGATCTGTTTTTTTTTTTAACCGGTTTTTCTTGCTTGCATGGAATTGCCTATTATATTTTTCTTTTCTTTTTAATTTTACTTCCTTTTCCTGAATGCTTTTTTTTTGGAGGAGGAGAAATGAAAAAAGTAAAGTCCTTTGACCTAGTAATTTCGAAATTTTCCGAACGATTGTTTTATTTTTTTTATTTTTGCGTAATTATGTAATGAATGGCAGTTTTCGCTTTTCAGTTCCAACATTCGCAAAGGTCATTTTCAAATAATCTTGTTAATTTATGTATTCTGATTCTGTATGCACCCGGGTGTACGAGGTATGTCAGTATCACTTAGCAAAATTCCTTTTGTAAATACACAAGCATTCAGAAGAGCCTCGCATTAGAACTAGCATGCGAGGCATTTGAAGAGAATTCGAAACCGCAAGTTTTTATTGTAATCCACGATTCCAAGCAATAAAATTCTTTCTACTGAGGTAAGCTAGTCGGCGGCTGGTAGCCCTTGAACCCTAGCTAGCTAGCTAGCTAGCAGGCTTTAGTCGAGACAGTTATATGCTTCAGAAGAAGTGTGTGTGTGTGTGTGTGTGTGTGTGTACCTCTGATATTTTCAGAATAGTGTGACAGTCGAGTTACTGCTATTTTTATCGATGGATGATGTCATGTCACAAAATGGCTGTCAGTGATGTGGACAGCTGTCCTTATGAAAGCAGTTTCACTGTTAGATGTGCCAGTTTGCCTGAGGCAGCTTTATGAAAACAGTTACCAAGGCAACTGTTTTTGTTTTTCACTTCACGATTTGATAATAAGTCCGTGTAATCAGGGATGATGTGTATCCTTAAATATTGAACTTGGCTCTGAGATTCGCCGTCGACCAGCCTGGGCACTTATACCAGCATGCAGGAAGAAAGTACCTTAGTCTGAGCTTCGATGCGGTACATATCGTCCCTTGGAGCGGACTTATCGTCTCGACATTCTCTTATAATGATTTTTGATGGTATGGGTATACAAATGACAACAGTAAATAAGAACGTTTATTTCGCCCTATATAAAAAAAATATCTCGAAAATAGATGAACTGATTTTAATGGAACTTGATGAAAACTTTCATTGGGTGACTTGGCGTCTCCTAGATAATGAACTTCTGTTGAATATCATTGAAACTTTGACTATTTGTCGCCATGGAAAGAAATTCGGGCATAATGAAGGAGTTTTTAGTTTTCTGCAAAAGAAAACTACTGTGCCGGCTTTGTTCGTCCGTCCGCATTTTATTCTGTCCGCCCTCAGAGCTTAGAAATTACCGAGGCTAGAGGGCTGCAAGTTGGTATGTTGATCATCCTCCCTCCAATCATGAAACATACCAAATTGCAGCCCTCTAGCCTCGGTAGTTCTTATTCTGTTTAAGGTTAAAGTTAGCCATAATCGTGGATCTGGCAACGATATAGGATAGGTCACCACCGGGCCATGGTTAAAGTTTCATGGACCGCGGCTCATACAGCATTATACCGAGACCACCGAAAGATAGATCTACTTTCGGTGGTCTTGATTATACGCTGTACTGAAAGCTCGATTGCGCCGAAGAAACATCGGCGAATTTTTACTTATTTTTTTATAAAGATGTCTTTTTTGACAGCTACGGGAGGTGTACTTGTTACTGAGGTCTCCTCATAATTACCAAGGTCACCTCTTCCTTTTACTGTACCTCCGTTCATATTCTCTTTCTTATATCTTTCTTTCTACCTTCTATCTATTGTTCATAGTGCTACTGCGAGGTTTTCCTCCTGTTATACCTTTCAAACCTTTTACTGTCATTTTCCGTTTCAGTGCTGAATGTCCTCGTAGGTCCCAGTGCTTAGCTTTGGCCAAAATTCTATATTCAGTTCAATTCGATGACCTCATAGGTCCCAGCGCTTGGCCTAAATTCTATATTCCTTCCTTCCTACATTGATCTAATGACTCCGCCGAGGGCCCCTCGACCATCTCCTGACGCAGGGGGGGCGAGTCATGGTTTGCTAACGTGCTTGATTTTGTCTGATCTACGCGAATTTCTTGTCGGTTCTTGTCATTCACAGACAGGTTTGTCGGACCCCGAGGGTCGACATCCACTGACACACTTCTTGCGGAACCGGCCTTGCTTCGGGCAATCTTGCCCGTCTCGGTGGCTTCGCCATCAAGAAGATTCGGTACCTCGTATTTCTTAGCGTGTGTGTGTTCACACTACAACAACACATTTCGTAAACGCAAGTCAGAGACTTATCGCATACTTATAAACAGGTTGACAACAAGTCGGCGACCGAAAGTGGAGAACGAATCTTCGGCAAGTGCTGGGCAATCGTATGAAGTTCCGGTTAGGATTACCTATCAGTCGTTGCTTTGTATCCAACAAGTTGTCGACACGTTTAAGGCATGTTTTGCTGCAGTGTAGACACGCCCTTAGCCATTGCTGAGAAGTTTGTAATATCGTAAGCGTTGTTTATGTAGTGGAATTGAATTGAATTGAATATAGAATTTAGGCCAAAGGCCAAGCACTGGGATCAAGGAGGTCATTCAGCGCTGAAAAGGAAATTGACAGTGAAAGGTTTGAAAGGCGTAACAGGAAGAAAGCCTCGCAGTTGCACTATGAATCAATTGTTGGGAGAGGATGGAAAGTAAGATGGAAGAAAAAGCTTAAGTAATGCCTACAGTGCACCACGTGAGGTGCACTGACGGCAGTACTCCCCTGCGGGGATTTTTTATGTATAGTATATATCCATAATAATGATTTTGATATGGATAATGTTGACTTACAGAGTGACATTTGAGCACCACCAGAGTCATTTACACTTAGATGAATCTTAATTGAATATCATTCATGGAGTTCTTGCATTCCTTGACGCTGTAAAGTCGCGATATCAGTATTTTGTTAAGAGTTAATTGTTTTAAAGTATGCACGTTATTTATTTTTTTTTCGACTGACGCCACAGAGTTGTAGTAATCTCCTTGTAGTAATCTCCTTGCGTGCTTGGCAGTTGATCCTTATTAGAACGGTTATGAAAGCTTAGGGGTCTCTCTCTCGAAAGTATTTAATTTTATTTTCTTGACAGATGTTCGCATAATTAAACACTTCAGCTGCTAGGAGGGGGATTATTGTGCTCTTTTAGACGAGCGTTGCTTTCAAAATGCGCTTTTTCAGAATTTAGTTTTGTTTATACATTTATTCTTTTTTTATTTATCTCATGAATTAGTTCAGTTATATTCAACACATTTGATTATACAGATATTCTTTCTTTTATTGTTTCTACATTATTTTTTTTATTTATTTCAGAATTTAGTTCAGTCATATATATATATATATATATATATATATATATATATATATATATATATATATACATGTATATATATGTATACATATATATATATATATATATATATATATATATATATATATATATATATTTATTCATTTTAGAATTTAGTTCAGTAATATTCAAGACATTTGTTTACATGTTTATGTTTTTTATTTATGGTTTTACCATTTACTTATTTAACTGATTAATGTATTTATTTTTATGGCTCTTTATTTTATATTTTTCAACAATTAAATTTTCGGATGTTTCAAGTATAAAATATATAGAATTATATTTTATCATTTTCATCAAATCAGTTAGAACGGATGCATTCATTGCATATACATTTATTTTTCACATATTTATTTATTTTAAATTTTCAACTTTTGAAATTTTTAATTAGTTTAATTTTGTATTATTGTAAAATGCTTACTATTTTCTTTCATTATTTTCTATATTTTCCACATGTGAACTCTTAAATGTACGTGTAGAGTGTAGTCAGAAATTTTGAATATACGTGAAAATTTTTTTATAATTGTAATATATCTAAAATTATTTTCTTTAATTTTTTTGCTGAATTTTCAACATGTGAGACCCCTAATTATTATTATTATTATTATTATTATTATTATTATTATTATTATTATTATTATTATTATTATTATTATTATTATGAAGATGAAGATGAACCCTATTCATACGGGACAACTCTCAAAAGGGCCCATGAACTTGAAGTTCAAGCTTCCAAAGAATATTTTGGTGTTCGTTAGAAAGAAGTAACAGAAGGTAATGGGAAATACAGAAAGAGGAGGTCAGTTATTAGGAAAACAGATAAATTGAAAAATAAATAAATAAATAAATAAAAATGTAAGTAAAATATTAAAACACAAAGAGAATTGTATTAGGGTGATAATGCATTGCATCTTTGCTTGAACTTCTGAAGTTCCAACTGCACGACATACTCTGGGAGGCCGTTGCACAGTCCAACGCTGTGTGAGGACCTCTGGAACTGAGAAATTTGACAGCGGGCCATATTTATTGCCCATTGGTACTGCTGTTCAACGAATCTGGTTGCTGTAAAGCAGGCAAGGAGTATTTTCAAGTGTAAAACGTCAAAGAATTAATTATCTTCTACTCGGATCAATATATACTGTACTTTTGCATGTCACAGAGAGAGAGAGAGAGAGAAAGTAAAAATAATTGAAAGTAATTTCTAGAAAGTGCATGCGTCTGAATCGTAGTTAAAGTATTTTGAAAAGAGAGAGAGAGAGAGAGAGAGAGAGAGAGAGAGAGAGAGTAAAAATAATTGAAAGTAATTTCTAGAATGTGCATGCGTCTGAATCATAGTTAAAGTATTTTGAAAAGAGAGAGAGAGAGAGAGAGAGAGAGAGAGAGAGAGAGAGAGAGAGAGAGAGAGAGAGAGAGAAAGTAAAAATAATTGAAAGTAATTTCTAGAAAGTGCATGCGTCTGAATCATAGTTAAAGTATTTTGAAAACGGAGAGAGAGAGAGAGAGAGAGAGAGAGAGAGAGAGAGAGAGAGAGAGAACGAGAACAGGTGAGACTCACGTTCCCGAAAGGCGCAATCCGATCTTCCGATTTTTCTTATTTCCTTTACTGATCTCATGCAAATGACAAAACAAGGGTGGTGTTGACGGACTTACTAGTGCTTCTTTCGACGGTAAGGGACACTTTGAGTGGTTGCTTCTCTCTCTCTCTCTCTTCTCTCTCTCTCTCTCTCTCTCTCTCTCTCTCAAGAATAATAATTTTTCTAGCTGTATTTTTTTCCTGGTTTGGATGACTGCTTCTTGTATTCCAAAGTATTGTTTTTCAAAATACATTTTCTGTGAGTTACATGTATGCACTCAAATATTTTTACTTTCTCTCTCTCTCTCTCTCTCTCTCTCTCTCTCTCTCTCTCTCTCTCTCTCTCTCTCTCTCTCTCTTTCAAGATTGCAAAGTATTATTTTCCAAAATGCATTACTTTTGATTCAGATGTATTAACTCTAGTAATTACTTTCAAATATTTTTATTTTCCCCTCCCTTCTCTCTCTCTCTCTCTCTCTCTCTCTCTCTCTCTCTCTCTCTCTCTCTCTCTCTCTCTCTCTCTCTCAAGAATGCAAAATATTATTTTCCAAAATGCACTACCTTTGATTCAGACGTATAACACTAGTAATTACTTTCAAATCTCTCTCTCTCTCTCTCTCTCTCTCTCTCTCTCTCTCTCTCTCTCTCTCTCTCAGCAAAGTACTGGCCACTCTGGTTTTTCATCGGTGACGAGGGCGCGCCGAAATAGATCCCCTAACCTAATCACTGGCGCAAAAACGAACGTAGCAACGAGAGAGAGAGAGTTCAACTTGCTGACGTTTTCGGCGATTTTGACCCCTATGGTCCTCTTGTAGGGCATTTTGCTGTTGTTGCTACGTTGTAAGGGTTTTGTTTGCGAGCACTTTCGTCGGGTTGAGTTTTTTTTTATCCTGTTGACAAATCAGGCTTTATGGAGGTGTGTGTATATATATATATATATATATATATATATATATATATATATATATATATATATATATATATATATATATATATATATGTGGGTAGTAGACAAAATATCCTCATCGATTGATCTGAAGTATTCTCTGGTAGACTAGTTAATTGTCTGTCGATAGATAGTTTTTACGTGAAGTTAATGTTCTGTCGATATACATACATACATACATACATGCACGTTATGTTTATATATACATGTATCTATATATATAGAGATATGTATATATATCTATATCTATCTATCTATATATATTTATATATACATATGTATTTATATTATATGTATACATATACATAAAAATATATATATGTATATATATACACATACATACATATATCATACTTTGCAAACAGACTTTGAATATATTTATGAAACTGAATTAGCCTTTTCTATGACAGATTTTTTATTTTTTTAGTGAATATTTGACCTTTATTGTGGTGAGTATCAAGTTTCCAAAATCCATTATGACACTTTTTCACTTTGTGATGCTGTATGTCTTAAATTATTGTTAAATTTACATAATGATTCATAATTAATAATTTTTTGCATTAACGGAATAAATCATTGTTAGTGATTTTTTATCCTACCGATTTTCAAATAGTCTTTTGGGATGAGACTGCTAGTCCCATGCCCTTTGTCATCCAAGATGTGACCCACCACAGTCTGCTAATTACCAGGTACGTCATTCACTGCTTTAGTCAGCAGAAGCACAGTGATATTTAATGAAACTGGCCCAAATGATTTCTCAACTAACACCGCAGGGGATCGAACCCCGGTGATGCAAGGTTTTGAGTGGGTTCTGTAGACTGATGTGACAACAACAATGATTCTTATAATCTTCTCTTTTGTAGAAGGCAATTTGTCGCTTCTTTGGGAGTGCGACTCTACAGTACACTTTTTATTCCGCCACTTTTTTTTTCTGAAAAGAAACGTATATATTGTGCCGGCTTTGTCTGTCTGTCCGCCCTCAGATTTTAAAGGCTACTGAGGCTAGAGGGCCGCAAATTGATATGTTGATCATCCACTCTCCAATCATCAAACATACCAAATTGCAGCCCTCTAGCCTCTGTAGTTTTAATTTTATTTAAGGTTAAAGCTGCCATAATCGTGCGATAATAATAATAATAATAATAATAATAATAATAATAATAATAATAATAATATATCTTCGGTTGTCTTTAATGTCTGTCCATTGATGGCTATAAGCTTTGCATCCATATCCCAAAACAAATTACTTCTGCCTCTTTGCAATAAATTACATAAAAAAAAACAAAAGTTATGCGCTTGAGATCAAACCAGATTTTCTGCTCAGTGAATCTGGACTAACATTTTGAAACTGCAGTGGTCTGAGAACAGACCGAATGTTCCCCAAGTCCTCATCTGTAAACCTCTTCTCAGCTAGCTCCATTATGAGTCATTCAGGCAAATCTCACTGCTTTCTGTATATCTCTCTGCAAATCTCATCTTTTGTAGCCTCAGGATATCTGGTTATGCCAGGAGGGGCAAGTGGTTCGCTAGTGATTTCGTTAGAACGTAGTTAACACTCTTCTAATGCCCCGGGTTATCCAGGCTTGAGGGATTTGTAACTTATGCCTGATGAAGATTTAATCTCTTTTTATGTTTTTGCAGGATTCCAGTGTCATGTTTACACATTTACGACCAGTTTGGGTATTTCTCTCTCTCTCTCTCTCTCTCTCTCTCTCTCTCTCTCTCTCTCTCTCTCTCTCTCTCTATATATATATATATATATATATATATATACATACATACACATATACATATACATACATACACTCACAGACAATCTATAGGCTTATACATATACATACATATATATATGTATATGTATATACACACATATATATAAACATAAATTATATATATATAATATATATATATATATATATATATATATATATATACACATATATAATTTGTTTATATATGTATGTATATATATATTATATATAATTTATGTTTATATATATGTATATATGTGTGTATATATATATATACACGAGTATATGTATATATAACAAATATTTACGTAAATATACTATCAATATCATTGTCTGTTAATTCAGGTCAGCTGATCGCATAATATTGCACGCAGTGTGACTCAGTGTGTGTGTGTGTGTGTGTGTGTGAGGCTTAAACCTCATTTCTGAAATTTCATCTCCCAGAGGTGTAGACTTGCAAGAGAGGCTCACTTGGACTAGGCTATGTCTATGAGGTTACATCGATTACGGGGTTTGAACATTTGTCGTAATAAGTAATGGTAGTAATAATACGCAGGATATGAGATTATTAAAATCTTAAAAGTAAAGAAACGCAACTGATACACAACAATCTACAGTCAATAAAAAAAGCTACGCTACAGCTAATAACAAAATATTAAGAATTTTTTTTATTAGTTTAATTCCTAGTCTGGATCGCTGTTATTAATGAATATATTTTCGTTGAGAATGCTTTATGAAAATCAAAGGCAAGATTTGGACGAAAACAAGAGAAGATTATTTGAAGATATATCATACGTTCTTCAACTGCAATACTAAGTACTCATGCAGATATGCAATTATTCTTAGTTGTTTTTTGCTTTCGTCTCCTGTTCACTTACATGCTTTCCATTCTCACAAGCTGTATTTACAAGTTAACTTTTATATTTGTTGCTTATGAGTATCTGCTCCTTTTTTAGATGACGATAAAAATAAAAATAATTGTTATCGATGCACGGTAAGAGAGTTTACCCGAGTTTGCATGACAGCTTTCGGTGTAGAATGATCAAGAATTTTTAAATACACGGTTCAGTCAGTGCACCTTGCGCGGTGCACTGTAGGCATTAATTAAGGTTCTTTGCAGCGTCCCTTCGGCCCATAGCTACAACCCCTTTTACTCCTTTTTACTGTACCTCCATTCATATTCTTTCTCCTTCATCTTACTTTCCACCCTTGTTTCGTAGTGCCACTGCGAGGTTTTCCTCCTGTTACACCTTTCAAACCTTCTTGCTCTCAGTTTCCCTTTCAGCGCTGAATGACCTCATAGGTCCCAGCGCTTGGCCTTCGGCCTACATGTTATATTCCAATTTAAATTTATTTTGATGTTTTGGGACTACTCGGGGAGATTTTGAAAAACAGCTGAAATGAAAATAAAGATATGAAAGTAAAATTTGTGTTTATTGAAATTTCAAAAAGTTACCCCAGTTACGAGTAAATTTTATATCAAAAGCATAGTCATTCCCTTTCTTTATTAAATCAAGAACATCAGAAAGTATATGTGAATTTATTATGTATTTTGACTCAATGTAGTGCATAGTTGCAGTTTTAACTTGTGTCCTTGTTTCAGGCACGTGAATATATTTGATAAATGACTAGACTGTTTTAATTTTGGTCAGTTAATATCGTTTTGCTTCATTCATTTTGACAAAATTTAGCCTGTTGCAGTTTGTTTGTTAATTTAAATATCGTATCGTTTCATATCATTATTCTCCCTGCATTTTAGTACATTTTTATCTGTTTATAATTTTATTAATTTATTTTTTCTTTTTCATAAGTGAGGTCTCTTCTTTGTGCATTTTTTCCTTTACCTCCTCTTACTTCTTCTTATGATCACCAGGTTCTTTGGAAGCTTGAATTTCACGTCAGGTGGGTTTGTTCCTTATGAATATTGTTCATCTTCTGATTAACGATAATAATAATAATAATAATAATAATAATAATAATAATAATAATAATAATAATAATAATAATAATAATTTTTTTTTGGAAGCTTGAGTTCCAAGTCAAGGGTCCCTGTGGTGGGCTTGTTCTATATGAATAGGGTTCATCTTTTGAATAATAATAATAATAATAATAATATTCTTTGGAAGCTTGAATTTCAAGTCAGTGGCCCCTGTGGTGGGCTTGTTCCATATCAATAGGGTTCATCTCATGAATAATAATAATAATAATAATAATAATAATAATAATAATAATAATAATAATAATAATAATAATAATAATATCGTCTTTTCTCTGGGGAATCACAAAACCTACTGAGCAAAGCTATGTGAAATTTTTACCGTTGACTACAACGAGCCACTGGGTCATGTGCCCCACAAACTGGCTTTTCCCTTCCAGTTATTATTATTGCCCGCCGAGCGAAATTATGACCAAAAACAAGAAGAGAAAGAGGCGAAGAAGGAGAATAAGAAGAATGGGGAGATAAAGTGGGAAGAGTAAGGAGAAGAAGAAACAGAATGAAGGGAGAAAGTCTTCGGGCCTGTCGAAGCAATTAATGTTATTCGCTGAGAGGGCATAAGTGTATATGAGAAAGTCCTCTTTCTCCTCCTCCTCCTCCTCCTCCTCATTTTCTTCCTCCTCCTCCTCCTCCTCCTCCTCCTCCTGCTCCAGTCTCCCAATCTTTCATTTTCTCCCTCTTCCCCTTTCTGCTTTTTTATTCTCATCGTCCATCCTCGCCTTTCTCTTCCTCCTCCTTCAGGTCATTTATCTTTCCTTCTCTTCCTCTCCTTTACTTCCTCTTCTCTCGCACTTCCTCCTCGTCTTTCCACTCTTTCTCATCCACCTTATTTTACTCATCTTTTTCATCATACTTCACCTTCTTTACTTCCTTGTTTCCCTCCACCTCTTCTTCCTCACTTTTCCTCCTCCTCCTCATCCTCCTCCTCCTCCTCCTCGCGTGGAAGCAATTCGAGGTGAGACGAAGCAAGGACTTAAGCAAGAATCTTTTTCGGAGAAAAGGTTAGGGGTGAGGCATTCTTAATTGCAAGTTTTTGCAAGATCCTTGCAAGAAGGGAGAGAGGGAGGGGGGTTGAGGTGAGGAGTGGGGAAGGCGGGGAGGGGTGAGGGGAGGGGAGGGTGTGTGTGTGTGTGTGTGGAATCGATGTGTGCTCAAATGCTCCTATGCCCTGTTTGGTGGATTTTTGCACTCTCTCTCTCTCTCTCTCTCTCTCTCTCTCTCTCTCTCTCTCTCTCTCTCTCTCTCTCTCTCTCTCTCTCTCTCTCCAAATATTTGGAGAATTATATAAGAACAATGTGACTTTTGGGAGAGGTATTTTGCTAATGAGAATATTTACCTTTTCCTTGTTTTTTAAAGAACTAAAAAAAATTACATTGCAAAATACAAGAAGTAAATGCAAAGCATATTAAGAATGAAATGATTCGCAGATAATTTATTCAGCAGTAAATGAAAAAATAGGTATTTTTCAAAAAGAAAGTGTATTCCCATTTACATTTCGCGTGAATATTTACAGTGAATACTTGAATATTTACACTGCATACTTTTTACTTTATTTGTTTGTGGTCAGATACTTCCACACATTTCTAACCCATTACTGCTTAGATAAAGCAGCTGGCACTTCTGTCGTCCGGCATAAGGGTGGCTATTGCTTGCAAGAGAACCCACTTTGCATGCCTGTCCGTGCCTCTCTCTCTCTCTCTCTCTCTCTCTCTCTCTCTCTCTCTCTCTCTCTCTCTCTCTCTAATCCGACATCTGAGTGCGAATTCCAGCTCTCTTATTCCATTCATTATGCTGGACTGGTTTTTGTGTGTGTTTTTTTGTTCATTCTCTCTCTCTCTCTCTCTCTCTCTCTCTCTCTCTCTCTCTCTCTCTCTCTCTCTCTCTCTCTGTGTAGCGAGAGCAGTATGCTACTTTTCTTTTTTTTTTTTTTGTCTTCTGGCCAGGCAATTTGTTATTTGTATCGCTTTTATTTAAATTTTTTTCCATATTAATCTCATTCATTTTTATTTATGCTGCTTTTTTTTTTATCTTGCTAGAGCAATTTGTTATTTGTATCTTTTATTTTTTCTTATGCTACTTTTTTACTTTTTTTTATCTTATCAGGGCAATTTGTTTTTTGTATCTTTTTTATTTTCTCTTATGCTACTTTTTTTTACTTTTTTTTTTCTTGCCAGGGCAATTTTCTATTTGTATCTTTTACTTTTTTTTCCATCTTAGTCTCACTACTTTTTTCTTTTGCCTTCTTCTTGGTATGCTACTTTTCTCCTCTTCTGATTTCGTTCTTTACCACTTCCTTTTCATAGGACCAGTCTGCTGCTTTTATTATTCGTATTTGAATATTTTTCTTTTTTTTTCCAGCGAGGGCAGTATGATACTTTGATCCCTCACAAATTTCATTCATTGTTTCTCTTACTTGTGCGAGGTGCACTGTAGGCATTACTTAAGGTTCTTTGCAGCGTCCCTTCCTTAGGCCCCTATCTGCAACCTCTTTCATTTCTTTTACTGTACCTCCGTTCATGTTCTCTTTCTTCCATCTTACTTTCCACCCTATTCTAACAATTGTTTCATAGTGCATCTGTGAGGTTTTCCTACTGTTACACTTTTCACACCTCTTACTCTCAATTTCTTTTCAGCGCTGAATGACCTCATAGGTCCCAGCGCTTGGCCTTCGGCCTAAATTGTATATTCTTCTTTCTTTAAATTCTGTACTTACGACGTTAGCACACTAACCGTCTTAGGGTGCGTCAACACTGTAGTTAAACATGTCATAAACACATGTCGACAAATTATCTCATACACATCACAAACAAGGTGAATGCAAGTCAAACAACATATTGGTAATTCTCACCAGTTCTTCTTACGATTGTCCAGCATTTGCCCAAAGTTCGTTTGCCTTGTTGTCAATCTGTTTGTGACATGTATGCGGTGAGTTGCCGACATGTAAATGACGTTTTCATGTCGTGCCGATGCACCTAAGCAGTGTATTATGATGCGCGTGGTTGTAAGGTGGTTGTGGATGGCAACCAGTTTATGGAAAGTATTGGGCTAGCAACCTCATTCCAAAAGACTTTGTAAGAACCTGATTGCCAACGCCTTTTGCAGCCTCTCCTTCCAAGTGGAAATAGGATTAAGGTAAGAAGAAGTTCGTGGAATTAATTAAGAAGTTCATGGAATTAACTGTGTTAGTTCTTGTGAAAAAAAACATCCTTCTGTTGTAAGTAGGGAAAGCTTTTAGAAGGACCCTTGACTTACCAGGTTTTTCTCTGCTGACCTAAAGGTATCTAAGAGTATTAGGTTGTGTTTCGGCGCCCGTCAAATAAAACTAGTAAATGTAATGCAAATTCTGTAGCCTCTTCATTTAGCCACTGTGTTTTAATGATTATAGTTTTCCCGACCCCTATACCCTCCCCGTTTTATAGAGGCAGGTCAATCGGGCCCTTCGTGGCTAAGGTCAATTCTTCTTAGTTTTCTTTAAAAGAAAACTGTTGAGATGGCTTTCTGTCCGTCCGCACTTTTTCTGTCTGCCCTCATATCTTAACAACTACTGACGCTAGAGGGCTGCAAATTGGTAGGTTGATCGTAAACCCTCCAATCATCAAACATAACAGATTGTAGCTCTCTAGCCTCAGTGGTTTTTATTTTATTTAATGTTAAATTTAGCCCTAATTGTGGGTCTGGCAACGCAACAACACAGGCCACCACGGCCGGCTGAGAGTTTCGTATAACATTATACGCTGTACAGAAAACTCGATTGCGCCGAAGTTTCTTCGGCGCATTTTTTACTTGTTTCTTCGTCTAGTATCCTTTTCTTTTAATTTTTCATCGGTCCTGGACTAAGAAAAAGAGCATGTCCATTTATTTTAGCCATTGCTCTGAAAAATAAATTAGACTACATTTCTTGGCTACTTATTCTCCTGTGTGGTTTGCCTTGACTGGTGATTTCCATTTGTCATATTTGATAAAATATGACAAGTGAATATATTTTTAAATATTCATTTTCAATATCCTATTATTTTTCTTTCAGTTTGGCCCCTTCAAAGACTTTAAACTCATTCTTTATGCCCTCAAACATACTTTTTCTTGAAGCAATTTTGACCTGCTTGTCGGTAGTTAGCTCTCTCTCTCTCTCTCTCTCTCTCTCTCTCTCTCTCTCTCTCTCTCTCTCTCTCTCTCTCGCCAAGGCTGATTATTAATTGAAATGATACGGCAGTGAGAACCCCCCCTTGTGCGTGGGTATCTGTGCGTGCCCCTTCAATTTGTCACGGGTTAATAGATTGCCATGAGGGTAGGGGCATGAATTCTGCCGTGATGGGATACCCAGGAGGAAAAAAGGATGAGTCTTGAGAGGATTGGGGTGGAAGTTATAGGAAGAGCGCTGTTAAGGAGTAGATAGGAAGGACAGGAGGATTGCTGTTTAAGGAGCAGATAGGAAGGACAGGAAGACTGCTGTTAAGGAGTAGATAGGAAGGGCAGGAAGATTGCTGTTTAAGGAGTGGATAGGAAGGACAGGAAGATTGCTGTTAAGGAGTAGACAGGAAGATTGCTGTTAAGGAGTAGATAGGAAGGACAGGAAGATTGCTGTTAAGGAGTAGATAGGAAGGACAGGAAGATTGCTGTTTAAGGAGTAGATAGGAAGGACAGGAAGATTGCTGTTAAGAAGTAGATAGGAAGGACAGGAAGATTGCTGTTAAGGAGTAGATAGGAAGGGCAGGAAGACTGATGCTAAGGAGTAGATAGGAAGGACAGGAAGATTGCTGTTAAGGAGTAGATAGGAAGGACAGGATGAGTGCTGTTTCAGGAGTAGATAGGAAGGACAGGAAGATTGCTGTTAAGGAGTAAACAGGAAAGACAGGAAGATTGCTGTTAAGGAGTAGATAGGAAGGACAGGAAGATTGCTGTTAAGGAGTAGATAGGAAGGACAGGAAGATTGGTGTTAAGGAGTAGATAGGAAGGACAGGAAGATTGCTGTTAAGGAGTAGATAGGAAGGACAGGAAGATTGGCAAGAGGGGATGGATAAGAGGGATTGGAGGATTCCTATGAGAGGGAGGATGTAAGTGTAGATTGCCATGGAGGATGGACAGTGTGGATAGGAGGATTGCCTCAAAGGATGGATAGGAGGATTGCCGTGAAGGATGGATAGTATGGATAGGAGGATTAGCGTTAAGGATGGACAGTGTGGATAGGAAAATTGCCGTGAAGGATGGGTAGTGTGGATAGGGGGTTGCCATGAAGGTTGGACAGTATGACTATAAGGATCGCCACGGAGGATAAACAGTAAGGATAGGAGGATTGCCATATAGGATGGATAGCATGGATAGGAGGATTGCCGTGAAGGATAGATAGTACTGATAGGAGGATTAGCGTTAATGATGGATAGAATGGATAACAGGATTGCCATGAAGGATGGCCAGTATGGATAGAGGGATTCCCGTGAAGGATTTTCACGTCATCTTGCCAGTAAAGTCAGATACACACTGAAAGTACACATCTCCCTTTTTTCCCCCGCGTGTAATCCATCTCACTGAATCACTGTCGATCAAAGTAAACAAAAGCTTAAGAGAAAATGTCAACAGGGAAAAAGAAGGAATGTGCATTGTTTAATCGTACCGAAAGGTCATTCAGTCCCTTCTCTGGAGTGCTGAGAATGAGGTCAGCTCCTCTGTTTGTATTTCCCATTACCTTCCGTTACTTCTTTCTAATGAACACCTTAATATTCTTTGGAAGCTTGAGTTTGGAGTCAGTGGCCCCTGTGGTGGGCTTGTTCCATATGTACAGGGTTCATCTTTTGAATAATAATAATAATAATAATAATAATAATAATAATAATAATAATAATAATAATAATAATAATAATAATAATATTCTTTGGAAGCTTGAGTTTCAAGTCAGTCAGTGGCCCCTGTGGTGGCATTGTTCTATATGAACAGGGTTCTTCATCTTCTGAATAATAATAATAATAATAATAATAATAATAATAATAATAATAATAATAATAATAATAATAATAATCTTTGGAAGCTTGAATTTCAAGTCAATGGCCCCTGTGGTGGGCTTGTTCCATATGTACAGGGTTCATCTTTTGAATAATAATAATAATAATAATAATAATAATAATAATAATAATAATAATAATAATATGAATTTCAAGCCAATGGCCTCAGTGGGCTTGTTCCATATGAATAGGGTTCATCTTCTAAGTAATAATAATAATAATAATAATAATAATAATAATAATAATAATAATAATAATAATTTCAAGCCAATGGCCTCAGTGGGCTTGTTCCATATGAATAGGGTTCATCTTCTAAATAATAATAGTAATAATAATACAGAGAGAGATAAAAGGAAGTGACATTTTGCGTTTTCTCAGCCTGTTATGGGCCGCTGACGTGATCTGCTTATTGCCCTCGGTCAGGGGCTGACACAGTCATGCATGTCCTTGAGACTGGTCACACAAGCGACTGAGAGAGAGAGAGAGAGAGAGAGAGAGAGAGAGAGAGAGAGAGAGAGAGAGAGAGAGAGAGAGAGGGGGGAAGTTTTCTATACTCTCACAGCGAATTAAAATGAGTAAACTAAAACAGGCTGAAAGCAGAACAAGGTCTGCAAAGGATAGGAATATTGCTATTTATCCTTTTAAGCGCCTGTGTACTGGACGTTTGCTTGGAAAAGCACGTGAAGATGGCAGGTTTTCTTCCAAAAATATTTGCTGGGGCCTGAGAGGATAACATCTTTTAGAGCCACCCCTTCATATGTATGTATGTATGCTATATATATATATATATATATATATATATATATATATATATATATATATATATATATATATATATATATATATATATATATATATAAAACTTGGGATGACGGTTACTATCCACATGTCGTGTCCATAGATGTTCGAGTTACTCACCAGACTATTATCGCCCATTCTTTCCACATGACCAGACCATAAAATGATTTGAATAATTCTTTCACCTTTCTGCCGCTTCTTTGGATCATTACATTTCTCACTCCTTCACTTCTTCCTTATGTTGCATAACAGTTCATTTCAGCAGCTTATGATTTCCATGCCTTACTATCAAGCAGGGCCTATAATGAAATCCCTCTGTACCAGAAATAACTTGCTGACAACCGTTCGTAAGCTGTGACGGAAATCAAGATTTCCTCTGAAAGGTCAACGAGTGTTCGAGATGACAACTGGAAATGTTATGATGTCGTATCTCCATGTGGTATCCTCGGCCTGACCCTTTTCATTTATTTACTTTCACTAGAATATGTTCCACAATGCCAGTTTGGGCATCCCCCCACAGCTTTTCATGTGATGGGACAACCGTGTCCATCTCATTCTGTGCTCATCAAGACGAATTCACTGAAATGAAAGGGTATTATGATTTGGGATTCTTCACGACGAGTTGTCAGGAAGTAAGGAAAAAGGAAGAAGAAGGACAGGGAGGAAGAGATTAACCGTGGGAATGAGGAGGGAAGGAAAAGCCTTTATATAAATGGCGGGTTCCACCCATTATCTCCTCTTCTGCGCCAGAAGCACACGATATGAGTGAGAACTAGCCGCGTCACTTTTTTGTTTATCTCGTCGTCGCGCGTCCGAAAGCGTTCGCAATGACTCTGACTTTGGAGTACGGATCGTTGGATCTGGCGTTATCCCGTTGGGAGTCAGGTTGGAATGTATCGTGTTTTATATATGCATACTTCTGATTTTATTTGTATTACTATCTCTTAGTATTCAGTAGGACTGGGGGCTTGAGATACGAATCAAATTACTATCTTAAACCTTTCAATAGAATCGGAGACGTTAGGAAGGCTTGGAGGATCCTGGTAGTAGGGTGGGTGGGTCGTTGGGAGGCTTTCGGAGCCAGTCACAGAGTTAGGCATAAGCTTAGTCGTTTCGCTTAGTTAAGCCTTTGTATAATGCCAGTCCTATTTAAACCAGATAGCACGGCCTATGTCTATTT
>NC_089779.1:16959832-16964832 GCF_040412425.1 Macrobrachium rosenbergii
CAGAACTTCTGGGCTGCATAAAACTTCTGTGAGTTTGTAATTATGTTTAGCATTTTATATATATATATATATATATATATATATATATATATATATATGCATGTATATATATATACATATATATATGTATATATATGTATATATATATATATATATATATATATATATATATATATATATATATATATATATATATATATATATATATATATATATATATATATATATATATATATATATATATATAGAGAGAGAGAGAGAGAGAGAGAGAGATAATAGTCACTGCCACATTCATACATTCACTGCTGATTCGTGAATGAACCTCCTGTGTAGAACATTTCCACAACATCAGATGTGTCATATGCCTAACTAGCCTTCAAGGTTCAGTAGCAGGATGTCGAGCCCCATTAATCTTTCTTGCACAAACTGTTGTTCTTCCTTTTCAGTGCCTCTGCCACCCCAAGTATACAGCCTTTTCTAGGTGTTTCTCTCCTCCTTCCTCCAGAAACTCTCTCCGTTATTTCTATGCGACCAAAGCATCTTAAAATTTTGTGATCCATCCGTTTATCTATGACAGTATTTTTACGAATTTTGTGTATCTTAACTTTTTTCAGTCTTTCAGTTCTTTCTACACTGCGCTTATCCACAAACTTCTCATCTTATCACTTAACAACCTCGACTTTTTTCTGTTGTTTGCATTCAACCTCGTCTCATGACTTCCATAATGGAGAGTTGGCTCATCAGTCCCTTCGCACATTCCAACATTGGCTTCTACAAACGCTCCAAGACTCTTTGCAATCTTTTGTGCATTGCTGCCTTGTTCGCTTCACCTATTGTGACTTGCGTCCTCTCTCAGCATATTATGATCTAATATATTTACTCTTGAATTCATGAGTAAATAATGAGCTATTCCCCATGTATCACCATCCATTTCAACATTCGTCTCTCTGTCTTTCTGGTTTCTGTTTACTCTCAATATTACTTGAGCTCTCAATTTTCCTGTAACGAACCCAACAAACTCCCTCATTAGTTTCTGCAGTTTCTCTTAGCTATCTCTGTTTGGTACTGTGTCATTTTCAAACAACAGTCCCACACCTGTACACAACACATTGTCTCGTCTAACAACTTTGTACCTTTCTCAGTCTTCAGGCATCACTCTATATCCATGGAGACCCGACACACCTCTGGCTCAGACCTAATCTGCTGCTAAACCAGTCACTCTCTTGTTTACATATTGTAACACATGCTTCACTTTGATCATAAACGCTTTCAGTTGCTCTCAGCAACTTGTTCTGTACACAATACATTCCCAACAACCTCCTCCTTGCCTCTTTTGATTCTATCATAGGCCTTATTTAGGTCTCATTTTTTTTAATTGTTAACGTAATCGTTTCATAACAAACACTTCATCTGCATACCCTTGCTAAACCCACACTGTTCTACCCCTATCAGTCCTACTGCCATTTGCCATACTTTCTCAATCAAATTCCTGCCATGTACATTCTTTGGTATACTAATTACGTTTGTCTGTTAATATGTAAGCATGGATGCATACTTAAGTGCGCACAGTACGTAAAATATATAGTTTTTTTGGATATGTCTGTGCGAGATGTGCAGTTAAATAGATAGAGTGCCCGTAGTGGGGCAGTGCTGTCAGTGCACCGCATGCGGCGCACTGTAGGCATTACTGAAGATTCTTTGCAACTTCCCTTTGGCCCCTGGCTGCAACCCCTTTCGTTTCTTTTACTTGTACCTCCGTCAATATTCACTTTCTTTAGGCTTACTTTCCACCCTCTTCCAACAATTGTTTCATAGTGCAACTGAGAGGTTTTCCTCCTGTTACACCTTTCAAACTTTCTACTCTCAATTTTCCTTTCAGCGTTGAATGACCACATACGCCCCAGCGCTTGGCCTTTGGCCAAAATTCTATATGTATATTCCAAAAGGCAGCGGATCTTATTAGTGTGCGTAAACGAGTTATTCGCCGAGGGACCCGAAGCGTCCTTCCTCCATAAAAGGTTACAAGGCTTAATGAGCTCAATTATACTGAAGAACTGACCATTCTGAATAACGTTCCCAAGACAAATGTCAGTCAGATCAGGAAGCTAAGGCTGCTGCTGCTCAGTCAGTCATTTATTCGGATTCACTCCATCTCCGTTTCTTCTGCTTTCAGAAAGCGATGATTATTATTCCAGAGGGGTTTCTGCTTGGTGCCATTGTCATTCGTCCCGGCTCTGTTAATTGTCGTTTTCTTCAGTATTCGTTGTGCATGAGGATCGTTATTCAGAAGGTCTTCTGCCTTACTGGTTCTTTCCTATCGTGTGCTCAGTGTTTTAGGTCTCAGTGAGTTACCGGAACAAAAGCCTTGAAAAGTATCGCTTATGGCGACGTTTTTGTCAGTGGGATCGACGTTTTGCAGTTGGTTCCTTGAAACGGAAGATAATAATAATAATAATAATAATAATAATAATAATAATAATAATAATAATAATAATAATAATAATAATAATAATAATATGTAAAATGACCACTAAAGGTATGGAATCTTGAACCGTTATGCCATTTTCGATGAAGACTAGGAAGAATATATATATTTATATTATATTATATATATATATATATATATATATATATATATATATATATATATATATATATATATATATGTGTGTGTGTGTGTGTATGTATGCGTGTGTGTGTGTGTTTTGTAAAATTTCTTTAAATCAACATCATTTCCATCCCTTTATTCAAGAAAGAATTGATCCCCTGATGTTGTAAATCTTCCCACTTTCCAGACAAGCATCCCACCTATGTCTCCATCCAATTTTCTTCGTTCCATTCATATTATCCTCCCTTCTCCTCCTTCTATGCGGCCACCCACCCATCCCAGTTACCCCTTTCCCCACCTCCCTTTAGCGGCCACCCGTTCCCTAAAGTTCGTTTTCGTGTTTGTAATCAGCCGGGAGAGATTCATACCGCCTTTATTATCTCTCAAACCGCCTTTATTTGTACGACGCGTGTATCATATAGCCATTGGCCGCCTCCTTGTCTTTATCTGCAGACATTGGCGCTGCCCGATTGCGTTTATTGATGCATAAACGCCCACGCCCACTTGTTATGAAAGGGCCGTTGGTGTTTAGAGGTTCGACTTTCGATGTTTGTATATGTTAGTGGTGCTCGCGTCTCCTTTTCCTCTCCACTTCTGTATAAGAGGCTGTGGTTTGCGTGCTTTCGGGTTCCGGGCCGGTAATGCTTTCGAATGCATGACTTTGGAAGGGTCTCTCTCTCTCTCTCTCTCTCTCTCTCTCTCTCTCTCTCTCTCTCTCTCTGTATATATCAGTGAGACAGTGCTTCCTTCATTCTCGCTCGACTCTCTTTCTCTTGATCAGTATACCAGTGAGATATTGCATTCTCTCTCTCTCTCTCTCTCTCTCTCTCTCTCTCTCTCTCTCTCTCTCTCTCTCTCTCTCTCTCTCTGTATATATTAGTGAGGCAGTGCTTCCTGAATGCTCTCTCGTCTTTCCTTTTCTTGATCAGTATATTAGCGAGATATTTTATTATCTCTCTCTCTCTCTCTCTCTCTCTCTCTCTCTCTCTCTCTCTCTCTCTCTCTCTGTATATATCAGTGAGGCAGTGCTTCCTACATTCTCTCTCGTCTCTCCTTCCCTTGATCAGTATACCAGCGAGATATTACATTATCTCTCTCTCTCTCTCTCTCTCTCTCTCTCTGTGTCACAGGTCTCGAGTGTCCTTGCATAAACAACCCTGTCAAATGCAAACGCTCACATTTTATGAAGTTATCCCAACGCTCATTGCCCCTCCCGCCGTCTCGATATCTCGGCAACACCAGACGCCCTCAGCAATAACCTCCTCTCTCTCTCTCTCTCTCTCTCTCTCTCTCTCTCCACTCCCCCGGGTCCTAGCAACTACCCCAGAGGGCGTCCTTGACCCTTGTAAATGGAGTCATAACATTCACGCCTTATTTACTAGGTCCCCCTCACAAGAGACAAGGTTTTTTTCTGTCGTGGGTGGTTGGCAAAGACGAGGTCGGGGGAACGTGGCAGACGAAGGGCGTTTTGTAGCCGAAATGTCGACTGACTGCTTTATTTATTTGGCGTCGCAATTACGGAGCCCATAGAGGCTGATCTAGGTGATGGTTTCGGCTACTGGCGGTCGCTACTGAACGAACTGTCTAGTAGCTGAATAAATTATTAATTTATGATATTATATATTCAGTTGGGGACACAGCTACTCAGAGGGGTTGCCGCTGAAACGGCCAAGAGGTCAGTGATGGTAAAACTGTGGGCAACGAAGTGACGATTCGTACAATGCACGTGATGGTGAGAATCAACAGGATGACTCGTGAGTTTATGGTTTATCATGAACCATTTTAGAGAGTTCTTTTAACGTTTGAGAATAATTGATAGATTTATTATTATTATTATTATTATTATTATTATTATTATTATTATTATTATTATTATTATTCAGAAAATGAACCCTATTCATATGGAACAAGCCCACCACAGAGGCCATCGACTTGAAATTCAAGATTCCAAAAATTATTATTATTATTATTATTATTATTATTATTATTATTATTATTATTATTATTATTATTATTATTATTATTCAGAAGATGAAGAACCCTATTCATATGGAACAAGCCCACCAAAGGCCACAGACTTAAAATTCAAGCTTCCAAAGAATATTACGGTGTTCACCGGAAAGAAATAACAGAAGGTAATGGGAAATTTCTGTGAACTTGATTAAATGAAATGTTATTTTCAGTGAACGAATATTCAACATCCAAGTCGCCTCTCCTACCGACTCTCACTTGTGAAGAGAAAGATGTATCAAGAAGAATAGAATAAAGAATTAAGGCCAAGCGCTGGGACCTATGAGGCCACTCAACGCTGAAAGGGAAATTGATAGTAAGGATTTTTGAAAGGTATAACTAGGGAAAAAAACCTCGCAGTCGCACTATGAAACAATCGTTA
>NC_089779.1:16972332-16987332 GCF_040412425.1 Macrobrachium rosenbergii
ATATATATATATATATATATATATATATATATATATATATGTATATATATAAGAGAGAGAGAGAGAGAGAGAGAGAGAGAGAGAGAGAGAGAGAGAGAGAGAGAGAGAGATAATACAATCGCACGCTCATTGGTTAAAGAAAATACTGTAGCGATTACTCGCCAAAATCAACTTAATTCTGCGGATAGTACAGTAGTTGGAATTGTGCCTACTCTCTCTTCGGAATTCGTGCGCTGATAAACAATCCCTTTGATGACTTTTATTTTGTGTCCTAGAATTGCGTCAACTGAGATTTCAAATCATGATATTTTTGGGAATGAGATTTCAAATCATGATATTTTTGGGAATGAGATTTCAAATCATGATATTTTTGGGAATGAGATATCAGATCATCATCCTTTTGGGAATGAGATTTCAGATCATCATCCTTTTGGGAATGAGATTTCAGATCATGATATTGTTGGGAATGAGATTTCAGATCGTGGTCCTTTTGGGAATGAGATTTCAGGTCATGATAATTTTGGGAATGAGGTTTCAGATCATGATCCTTTTTGGAATGAGATTTCAGATCGTGGTCCTTTTGGGAATGAGATTTCAGATCATGATCCTTTTGGGAATGAGATTTCAGATCATGATCCTTTTGGCAATGAGATTTCAGATCATGGTACTTTTGGGAATGAGATTTCAGATCACGATCCTTTTGGGAATGAGATTTCAGATCATGATCCTTTTGGGAATGAGATTTCAGATCATTATCCTTTTGGGAATGAGATTTAAGATTATGATCCTTTTGGGAATGAGATTTCAGATCATGATATTGTTGGGAATGAGGTTTTAGATCATGATCCTTTTGGGAATAAAATTTCAGATCATGATTCTTTTGGGAATCAGATATCAGATCATGATCCTTTTGGAAACGACGATGATATAGATAATGAGAATGATAATGATGACGATGATGATGTTGAAGATGTCAATAAGGCTAGGAATGACGCCTGAAAGAAACTGAAAGAAACCGATCATTTAAGGGTTGTTAATGATGAGATGATAGTTGTGAAAACCGATTGTTTAACGGTTGTTAAAGATGATTTGACAGATGTGATGATGATAATGGCGACAATACTGAGGTATGACGTCACATTCGAACAAAATGTTGTATGGGGACATACGCTCCTGCTGCTCTCCTGATGAGGACATGACACTCTATGCTAGGTTCTGGAGATAAGGTGAAGTACGAAATCCTTCTTGATACAAGAAAGAAGGATCAAAGATCTCTCTCTCTCTCTCTCTCTCTCTCTCTCTCTCTCTCTCTCTCTCATGCACGCACACGTTGAGGGATTTCTTTAGAACCTATACTTTGCCCCTTGTCAGTTTCTCTCCAGAGACTCTCTCTCTCTCTCTCTCTCTCTCTCTCTCTCTCTCTCTCTCTCTCTCTCTTATACGAGCACATGATGGGATTTCATTAACGTATTTTGTCTCTATCCTTCCTTCTCGGAAAAGTTTTTCCTAGACCTCTCTCTCTCTCTCTCTCTCTCTCTCTCTCTCTCTCTCTCTCTCTCTCTCTCTCTCTCTTATGCACGAACACATGAAAGGGTTTCATTAAAACTTATATTTTGTCTCTATCCGTCTTTCTCGAATGTTTTTCCTGGGACCTTCTCTCTCTCTCTCTCTCTCTCTCTCTCTCTCTCTCTCTCTCTCTCTCTCTCTCTCTCTCTCTGCAACCATATCCCTACTCCATATTCCTTAACATGTTTTTACCATAATACCTTTCAACATCAAAGCGCTTTTTATCTGCCACCTTTAAATTCATTTCAGTGAATCACAGGAACGGGAATAAATGTTGTCTTATTTTGCGCTTCCTGCTGTCTGGGGCATTTCTCCTGCCCCTCCACCTGTCTGTGGGCAGCCCTCATGTTACCCGCGACAAGGGTGTCATGCCTGTCGCTTAGTACACTTCGTAACATGCTAATTTTTCCTCTGAAATAACCACAATGCCCCGTGCCAAAGAGGTATTATTTTTATTCCTGGTAGATTTATGAAGGTTTGCAAGGAGGTAACGCGTACTGTACACCACGCGCGGCGCACTGTAGATTGCACTTAAAAAATTTTTGCACTGTCCGTTCGGCCCACATCTGCATAGCTCGCTACCTTTTACTTCTCCTCCGCTCCCTTTTGTCGCTTTCCTCTGTGCTTGAGCTGTCCGCCTTCTTTAACTTCACGTATGGCTGTAAAGATATTTGCAACGTCGTTTCGGCCCCCATCTTTATAGCTCGCTACTTTTTACTTCTCCTCCGCTCCCTTTCGTCACTTTCCTTTGTGCTTGAGCTGTCCACCCTCTTTAACTTTTTTTAGCTTTCACCTTCTTTAACTTTTTGTGAGCTGTCCACCCTCTTTAACTTTTTTTTAGCTTTCACCTTCTTTAACTTTTTGAGCTGTCCACCCTCTTTAACTTTTTTTGAGTTGTCCACCTTCTTTAACTTTTTAGATCTGTTCACCTTCTTTAATTTTTTGAGCTCTCGCCTCCTTTAATATTTTTGAGCTTTCACCCTCTTTAACTTTTAAAGCTTTCACCTGTAACTTTTCTTTAGCTGTCCGCCTTCTATAACTTTTTTTGAGCTTTCTCCTCTAACATTTTTGAGCTGTCCACCCTCTAACTTTTTTTTTTTTTTTTTTTTTTTTTTTAGCTGTCCGCCTTCTGTAACTTTTGGGTTTTCGTTGTCTCATGTTTTAGATCTTGAGTTGTTTAGGGGCCACGGTGCAGTGACCTAAGTGGCGCGTTGGAGGTTATGTTATCTTATAGTCCTAAGTAATAACTTCTGGAGAATGACAGAGAATATTACGACCAATGGGAATGCATTTTTCATATTTTCATAATTCAGAAGATGAGCCCTATCCATATTATGGTTCACGATTTCCATACGGAATTTAGGAATTACGAAGACATGGAAAAATCATTCATAAGGTTATCAGGTGTCTGAATCGTTAGTCTACAAAATTATTATTATTATTATTATTATTATTATTATTATTATTATTATTATTATTATTATTATTATTCAGAAGACGAACCCTTTTCATATACAGTAGAACAAGTCCACCACAGGGGCCACTGACTTGAAATTCAAACCTCCTAAGAATAGTATGGTGTTCATTCGAAAGAAGTAACAGAAAGTAATGTGAAATACAGAAAGAAGCGATCACTTATTATAAAAAAACAGATAGATTAACAAATTACTAATTAAATGGCAACCAATACATATAGTAACCACTGCAGCATTAATAACAAGAATATTATGGTGTTCATATGAAAGAAGGAACAGAAAGTAATGTGAAATACAGAAAGAAGAGATCACTTACTATAAAAGAATAGATAAATTAATAATTAATAAATAAATAGTAAATAATTACATTTATAACAGTAACCACTGCACTGAATAACAGGAAAGTTGTATAAGCATCAAATGCAGTTTTACGTAACCTGAAATGCCCATTGTATGCCAATAAGCAATTGTTACCACAGCTGGGTAGGGTTTTGCGTCTTCGCATTCTACAAGGGCTTATGCCTGGCAACGGAAGTAGAATGTAGAGTTTTCCACAACGTTTTTGTAGATGTTTTTGGCAGGTGAAGATGCTTTGAAATATTGAGCATTATGGGAGAAGATTTTGGGAGCCCCGTGTGTAACTGGAGAAGACATTACTGTGAGATATTTTCTGTTAAAACAGAATTCCATCAAATATAAGGGAGCCCATAGAAACGCCAAAATGTAGAAAATAAAGGCTATATTTCAGAGACCTGAACTGTCTCTCCTCAGGCAAATAGTGAATATATATATATATATATATATATAATATATATATATATATATATATATATATATATATATATATATATATATATATATATTTATATATACAAATATATATGTATATTTCATATAATAATAATAATAATAATAATAATAATAATAATAATAATAATGATAATAATAATAATAATTTTAACTATTGGTTAATTCAAACTTTTTTTTTGTCTTGATAAAAAACACATTTTCATTCATACTAATGTAAAGAATACCCAAAACCTAATAATAATAATAATAATAATAATAATAATAATAATAATAATAATAATAATAATAATAATAATAATAATATAACCTTTCGTTAATTCATCCTTTTTGCTGTCCTAATGAAAATGCACACTTTCCTTCATTTGTGTGAAGAATACCCAGAAGCTTATAATAATAATAATAATAATAATAATAATAATAATAATAATAATAATAATAATATTGAAGAAGAAGCAGTAGGTAGTACTAGTAGCAGCAGTAGTAGTAGTAGTAATAGTTTATCTTAACAAGCCTTTTCAGTTGTGAATCTGAGGTGATACAACAGCTCTGTTTTCGAATAAATTTGAAAGAACAACAAATTCTCTCTCTCTCTCTCTCTCTCTCTCTCTCTCTCTCTCTCTCTCTCTCTCTCTCTCTCTCTCTCTCTCTCTCTCATTCCGTTTTTGTTTTCGGATCCCGGCAACAAAGCAGTGGTAAGATAAAAAAAAAAATTATAAAACCTGCATCTGGTCTCACGCTCAAAGTTTTATTTGCCCATTTGCATATTTGCCAGTCATTCACGACCTCCCAGAATTGAAACTATTCGATTTTGCTGTTTAGTTTCTGGTTCCCAGGATCAAGGGGTATTGGGGAAGAGAGAGAGAGAGAGAGAGAGAGAGAGAGAGAGAGAGAGAGAGAGAGAGAGAGAGAGAGAGAGAGAGAGATTTCCCTGATCCATTGCGCTGTCGGGAGATTGCATCGCTATCTGGACATTCCATGGGAGACTGCATTAGAATTTGCAGATTCTGCAATGTGCCCTTTTCCATTCCGAGATAAGGAATGATATTCCTTGCTCTCTCTCTCTCTCTCTCTCTCTCTCTCTCTCTCTCTCTCTCTCTATTACAGTGAGGGAGAACACTAATTATTAGTTAGAAAACGATATTTTCTCTCTCTCTCTCTCTCTCTCTCTCTCTCTCTCTCTCTTACACTGAGGGAGAACACTATAATTATTTAGTTTAGAAAACAATAATCTCTCTTTTTCTCTCTCTCTCTTTTACACTGAGGGAGAACACTAATTATTTAGTTTAGAAGACGATAATCTCTCTCTCTCTCTCTCTCTCTCTCTCTCTCTCTCTCTCTCTCTCTCTCTCTCTCTCTCTCTCTCTCATCAAAAAGTCCATCGAAAGGTGAATAACTGCGGAGAATCGCGACCCTCGTTATGTGCAGCATTCTGTTGAGTGAGTGTGAGATATTTTTCTGTGGTATCTGCGAAATACTTCCTGTGGTATCCGTGAGGTATTTTGTAGGGTATCTGTGAGAGGTACTTTGGTGGGGTATCTCTTGGGTAAATTGCCCTGAGTAAGATACGGTTTAATTTGGATCTCTGGAGCCAGTACTTATTTTTTGTTTGTTTGTTTGTTTGTTTCTGAGAGAAATTTTACAGGCTTTCTGATAATCATATGTTATTGTTTAATTATATATTATTTAATTATATATTTTATATCTCATTGTCACTTTTGAGTATATAATCTAAATACCCACGGGTATGTAACCACCTCCCCTCACCTGCGAGATCGATCCCCCACGGGGATGTACTGTAGAGAATTCTGGCGCCTGTTTTCTGAAGGATACGTTATGTGCCTGTTGACATGAGTCGTGAATTATGTACGTGGTGGCTAATAGACTGTGATGGGTTGCATCCAGAATGAAGGAGGACAAAGAACTTGTAATTTCATTATTATGGTGTCATCACCTTTCTCTCTCTCTCTCTCTCTCTCTCTCTCTCTCTCTCTCTCTCTCTCTTTCAAGCAACAGCAGGGAGAGAAACAGAGAAAGAATAACCAACGAGTTTGGCGTTTAGGAGTCCCTGTGTGTGTGTGTGTGTGAGAGAGAGAGAGAGAGAGAGAGAGAGAGAGAGAGAGAGAGAGAGAGAGAGAGAGAGGAGAGAGAATAATCAACCCATGCCCAATACCGCCATACCCATGTATGGAAGCGCCATGTACTTATGCAATTTGTACGTGCAGTGGCATAACATTATCGAGTCATAATTAGCATATCAGATTTCACCGTCCTTATTCTGAGGACCACTTTTGCCCGGTCACTCTGTGTGTGTAGAGAGAGAGAGAGAGAGAGAGAGAGAGAGAGAGAGAGAGAGAGAGAGAGAGAGAGAGAGAGAGAGAGAGAGAATATAATTAGGCATACCAATTAGCTCATTAGCATTTTCCAAGTGGTTTTGTTATCTTTGTTTAACCAGGAGGCCTAATTGAGACCTCATGCTTCATATTACTTTCTATTGGGAGACTGAGAAACTGGTTCTGTTATTATTATTATTATTATTATTATTATTATTATTATTATTATTATTATTATTATTATTATTATTATTATTACTTTCTAATGGGAGACTGAAAAACTGCGAACAGAATAAAGTGTGGACGAACAGACAAAGCCGGCACAACAGTTTTCTTTCACAGAAAACTAAAAATACAAAACTTCCGTAAAATTCACGGAATCGGGTATTTTTGATTGCAACTTTGGCTTCTAAACACATTTTAGGATACCAGTTAAAGTTTACCTAGCATAGAGGGTATGGTTTGACCTCACACTTTCTAGCGGAGAGCGACTTCGTTTATTCCCATTCCAGATATGAGGCTTGCAGTGAAAAAAACTTGTCCAAAATGAATAGGGGGAAATTGAGAAGTTAAGAGATCAGGGTAATTGTGAAAAATGTTACCTAACGACAGAGAGAGAGAGAGAGAGAGAGAGAGAGAGAGAGAGAGAGAGAGAGAGAGAGAGAGAATTACTATTTCTGTTGTCATGAAGAGGTAACTTAAAAATAAGCCAGTTTACAGGTTTTAGAGCCTCGTTTAGATACTGAATGAATGACCTTTCGATGTTATCAGTGTCATAGCCAGGCAACAACTGATGTCGTAGGAGAGTGCGGTATGATAGTGTCATGCATTATCTACGGTGCCAGAGGAAAGGGGCGTGGCGGAGTGAGATTCTTAAAATGCGTCGACTATTTTGGTGAGAAACTGAACAACAGTCCAAAGTAAGTTGAAAGAATTTGAGTTCGATGCTAGAAATATGTACGTCAATAGACGTCCGTACACGTACACATTACCACGCTCACCCAGATCCAACCATGTAATGATTCAATCTTGGTTCTCGTCAATGTATTCATGAGAATTGCTTAGTAAATAGAGTTGAATGATGAAGCAAGTGAAAATTAAATACAGCTGAATGATGTGATGTTTCAAACGTCATCCTCCATTTAATTTGTTCTGAATGCGTCGTTGGTATCTCTCTCTCTCTCTCTCTCTCTCTCTCTCTCTCTCTCTCTCTCTCTCTCTCTCTCTCTCTCTCGCGCTTTTACACCGAGGAAGAACACTAAAATTATTTAGTTTCGAAATTGATCTCTCTCTCTCTCTCTCTCTCTCTCTCTCTGAGGGACAACACTAAAATTATTTAGCTTAGAAAACGATGACCTCCTCTCTCTCTCTCTCTCTCTCTCTCTCTCTCTCTCTCTCTCTCTCTCTCTCTCTCTCTCTCTCTCTCTCTCTCTCTCTCCTCCCTTATGGACAGGAAGTAAATGATCTTCTGCGTGTCAGGCTTTTGAAATAAATATTTTTTGGACGATCTTCAAATATCTATTTTAGCATTGTTTATTAAAAGCCATCGATTCTTATTTTGTCATTATTTTGTCCATATTTTTGGTAAAGCCCCTTTTTTTAATTTTGATTTTTTTTTCTTTTTCTTTTGTGTGAGTTTTGTTCAACGCCAGCTATTTCAGTAGATAAGAAAATAGTGGGTTTTATTGTAATTACTTAATTTGATCTTCTAGTGTGTGCTGTGTTAGGCAGATGTGATCTTGCATATTTATAGAGAGAGAGAGAGAGAGAGAGAGAGAGAGAGAGAGAGAGAGAGAGAGAGAGAAAATGTTATTTCACAAACTCTGTACAGAATAATATTAGCGATTTCCCCCAGCATAGGACAGAGAGAGAGAGAGAGAGAGAGAGAGAGAGAGAGAGAGAGAGAGAGAGAGAGAGAGATTGCTATTTCGTAAACTCAGTACAGAATTCTGAGTCCTCAGGAATTCAGTATCGAGGTAAAGATGTCTTCCAGTCTTCTTCCTCCTCCTCCTCCTCCTCCTCCTCCTCCTCCTCCTCCTCCTCCTCCTCCTCCTCCTCCTCCTCCTCCCTTTCTCTTTTTCTTCCTCCTCCTCTTTCTGTTTTTCTTCCTCCACTCCTCCTTCCCCTCCTCTTCCTCCTCTACCTCTACCTCTACCACCTCTACTCCTCCTCCTCCTCCTTCTCCCTTTCTCTTCTTATTCTTCCACTCCTCCTCCTACTTTCCTTTCTCCTTCATGGCCTTCCTGCTCATTTCTTTCCTAATGACCCCTGGTGGCGTCAGGTGGTCGGCGTGTGCCCAGGAAGCAGTTGGTCCGACCCTCCAGACAACATCAGCAGGGAGGGCTGTGCCCAACGCACTTCACGCCCAACTTGGTTCTTTATGCGTACCCCGAGATCCTTGGCCCGTCTAGGGGGTACCCTCTGCCCGAGTTGGGAGTTTTCAAGTACTCAGAGATCGTCAGGGTACTCTGAAAACAAAAGGTTGTGGAAGGCAAAGGATGTGTTGTGAGACAGTGCCCATCTCTCTCTCTCTCTCTCTCTCTCTCTCTCTCAGCTTGGAGGTAGCACAGGGGGGCCTTGGCTGTGTGACACTGGCTGCCTTATTATGTTGATCGCAGTGAATGGAATGGAAGAATCAGAGTGGAAATTAAAGATTCATTAAGTTGGCAATGCCGAATGAAATTCTGAGGTGAGTTTGTATGACGCCCACCCGCCCACGTAACCACATACCCACTCATTCACCCACCCACAACCCAACTCACCCACCCACACACAAACTACACGCTTGTTAGTTTTTCTGGAGTTTTTTTTTTTTTTTTTTTTTCAAGCCTCGGGTGGTAAACTGCCTCCCTAGTCTAGACAGCGTAGAAAGTGATCAAAGTGGAATATCGCTAATAATTTTTTTAGTTTTTAGTGTAACCGTCATTTTTCTTTTCCATTTATACAATTGCCTTGATATTTTTGGACAGTTTATTTACGGTTGATAACTCTGGCCGTAACCAGAAACATTCGAATGGTTCTCCTTGTATTTTAATACATGTTTATCTATACATTAATTTATCAATTTATTTTTTCTTTTTAGTAAGTGAGATCTGTTCTTTCTGTATTTCCCTTTACCTTCTCTTACTTCCTAATGAACACCACATTCTTTGGAAGCTTGAATTTCAAGTCACTGGCCCCTGTGGTAGGCTTGTTCCATGTGAATAGGGTTCATCTTCTGAGTAATAATAATAATAATAATAATAATAATAATAATAATAATAATAATAATAATAATAATAATACTCTTTGGAAGCTTAAATTTCAAGTTAATGGCCCCTGTGGTGAGCTTGTTCCATAGGAATGGGATTCATCCTCTGAATAATAATAATAATAATAATAATAATAATAATAATAATAATAATAATAATAATAATAATAATAATAATAATAATACTCTTTGGAAGCTTGGATTTCAAGTTAATGGCCCAGTGGTGGGCCTGTTCCATATGAACAGGGTTCATCCTCTGAATAATAATAATAATAATAATAATAATAATAATAATAATAATAATAATAATAATAATAATAATAATATCTACTGACTCATGGTTTTAAACAAATAACTTTTTCTTCCTTTAGGAAACAGGAAAGTCTGTCTCTTCCTTCATGGTTGGACCCCATTCATTCTTCTCCCTTCTTCTTTCTCTTTCCTGTTTTCTTCGGACCCGGGGCTGGAAAAGGGCATCAAGTTGTCGGTTCAGGTGGTCTCTGCTCATGGACTGGATGTAGGAAGAGTTGTGAAAGAGTTGTCGGAGATTTCGCTTCGGAGACGAAAGAAGGTGTGGAAGCAGTTTGTATGATTGGGTAAAAGTGATCGGTGTTATTTACAGTCTGACGAGAGAGAGAGAGAGAGAGAGAGAGAGAGAGAGAGAGAGAGAGAGAGAGAGAGGAGTTGCCAAAACTGCAATGCTTTGTTTGCTTAGTTATGAAATTGAAACGATGAGAGAGAGAATGGACTGGGAAAATTGCAAAACTTGGTTGGCAGAATTATGAAATTGAGAGAGAGAGAGAGAGAATGGACTGGGAAAAATTGCAAAACTTGATCGGCAAAGAGAGAGAGAGAGAGAGAGAGAGAGAGAGAGAATGGACTACTGGCAAAATTCCAAAACCTTGATTGGTAAAATTATGAAACTGAAACAGAGAGAGAGAGAGAGAGAGAGAGAGAGAGAGAGAGAGAGAGAGAGAGAGAGAGAGAGAGAGAGAGAGAGAATTTGCATTGCATGTGATCTTGGTGACCTTTTGTATATAAAATGTCACACTCCCGCTCTACTGCTCTCGTATGGGCCTGAAATAAACGTCCAACTAACCTGGTATCAGCTGTTATTGTTTGTTTGTCATTAATATTTTTCCCATGTGACCTAACGATTCTTATAAAATATCTCTCAGCTTTTGCATACGTTTATATTGAATTGTCTTTTTATCTTTGTAGATATTAATTTATTCATTCTCTTGGGACTGGTTTTTCTCTGGTTTTATCTTGAGCGTCCTGTTCTGTGTGAGCACCCAAAAGCAATATTGTGTGGTATTAATGTCTTCTTCCTTTTCTATATGAAGGATGAGGGGGGGAGGGGGTAAGGGAGGAGGAGAAGGAGCGGGGGGGAGGAGGAGTGAGAGGCTGGCAATAGGCTAACAATCTCATCTCAACAATCCATTCTGAGAAAAACTTAAAACAGACCTTATGAGTATGGTTTGTGCTGCAGCGTCACAGTTATTCTCTAGAGCAGTGGTTCTTAACCTTCTTCAGTGTATGCACCCCTGTCAAATCAGCAGCCAGTTCTCGCACCCCTGAATTGCTAAAAAAAAAAAAAACTAAAATACAAAGTTGATATGATGCTTATTAATAACAAAACCACAATTTTTTAATCTTCATTGACAAAGCTGGCAGTTATTATTATTATTATTATTATTATTATTATTATTATTATTATTATTATTATTATTATTATTATTATTATTATTATTATTATTTATTTATTTATTTTTTTTTTTTCAGAAAAATAACATGCGTATATGAAAATATATTTTGCTTTAATTATTCATAGGCATCCTCGCACCCCTTAGGAACCGGCTTCGCAATAACAATAATAACAATAATAATAATAATAATCCCCAATTTTTCTCCATCTTTCGGGCTTAATCCACGGCACTAGGCTGCATGCTAAGTATCACGAGCGCAAGGCCAGCCCACGAAAATTTTAGGAACAATGCCCTGAAGGTCTTTGTGATAAAAGGAGTTAGTTGATATTTACAGCATAATTTAGGTGTTTATGTAATTTCACACCGAGAGCTTCTCTGATAAAGATACTCGCTTGTAAAATGTCAAGGGTTTGGGGTAACAGTTAAAAGGTACGAGGGAATTGAGTCAAAGGCCAAAGATATTAAGAGCATGAGAGGAAAGTTGATTGAGGGAATAATTAAGGAATTTAAAAAAAAGGCGTAATATGAAGCTGGCAAAGACTTGCAGACACGAAGTTTGTAGAGAAATGAGGGAGGAACAATAAAAAAAATGTTAATATTACGGAGGCGTTGCATGAAGGGTCAATGGTGGTCTAAGGAATTTGGTACAAAGGTCAAGGTTGCAAAGTAAGTCATCAGAAAGAAACTGAGTGAGAAAGTAGGAAAATACTTCTGTTATTTATCAAGAGAGAGGAAATTTGTCTTAATTTTCATGCGGCTATCGGTACTTTGCTGACGATATAGGCTATTGTAGCTGCACAGAGATTCCCCGTAGGGTGATAGTGCCGTCAGTACACCTCACGTTGTGCACTGCAGCCATTACTCAAGGTTCTTCGCAGCGTCCCTTCGGTCCCTAGCTGCAACCCCTTTCATTCCTTTTACTGTACCTCCTTTCATATTCTTTCTTCCATCTGACTGTCCACCCTTTCTAACAGTTGTTTCATAGTGCAACCGCGAGGTTTTCCTCCTGTTACGTCTTTCAAACCTTCTTACTGTCAATTTCCCTTCCAGCGCTGAATGACCTCATAGGACCGACCGCTTGGCCTTGGGCCTAATTTCTATATTCTAGTTCCAGTCCAGCACAGAGGTCCAAATGTATTTTCCTGGAAGATTTTCTATTGTCTATAAAGACTGTTCCCAAGTACTGCGAGTAAATGACCTCTACGTTGTACTTCTTAATTCGTCATTATTTAGACGAACCGGCGTATCCAATTTTTTTTTTTTTTATTTGAGTTTTTTAATTTTCAAGTCAGTGTCTTAATTTTTCAATCTCTATAACATATCAAAATTTCAGCTGTCTCTGTTGTCACATTATCCAACCAAATTTCCTCAAAAGACGAGCTAATTAGAAGCTTAAGAATAATATGAAAATCTTTGAAGCCTGTTTTCTCAGAATGGGGGAAAAATGACTTGCGCCAGTTCGTTATACTAGGGACGAACTAGGTACTCTGGTCCAGTACCGGCTGATGAAGAGGTAGTGTGCAGAGGACCAAAACCAGCCGAAGAAGATTCGTACATTACCACCCTCCGCGAGTCGGTATGCGTGTGTGTGTGTGTGTGTGTGTGTGTGTGTGTGTGTGTTGTACCCCAATGACACAGAGCCACTTGTCAACATTAAGAGAAATGGTATGTCAACAATGGCAAACTTCTTTCAAGGTCTTCCCTCCTTCTCACTGCCCAGGGCAGTAGGAGGGGTGGTGGTAGAGGCCCCTGGTGGGGGAGGCCCTCCTGTTGACTGTGGTTGGAAGGCCACTGAATTTGGGAAGGGGGTGGAGTGGAAGGGGGCGGGTTGGTTTGCTTATTTTGTGTAGGGGAGAGGGAGGGGGTGATCGTGGATTAAGCTTCGCGACGAGAATGTGCATGTCATCGCACGACTGAAACCGATCGTAAATCATTATTAAAGGAGTATATCTTTTTCTGTCGAGTTGGGTTAGACGTTTCTTATATTGCCTGGAGTAGCGTAAGGGTGCCAGGGTTACCGAGTCGTTCGGGACGACTTAATCGCAGAGGTCAGCAACAGGGTCGGGGCTGCCTAATTTCGAGTGGGCCGTTGGTGGGCGTCGTGGTGTTGACATTCTTTCGCTTCCCATTGCTTGTGGTCTTTGTATTCGAGTGCTTTCTGTTGTGTCAAGGCATTTGAAACGTTTGCTTGTAAGGCATATATATATATATATATATATATATATATATATATATATATATATATATATATATATATTATAACAATTATATACATTAATATATACACACACACACACACACATATATATATATATATATATATATATATATATTATAACAATTATATACATTAATATACACACACACACACACACACACACACACACACACACACACATATATATATATATATATATATATATATATATATATATATATATATATATAAATTTCTGACTCACATCGGGATCGAACCTCGGCCTTTTAATTGAGAAAATCCAGGGCGTCAGCAATTCCTCTCACTTGAAAGACCGGGGTTCGGTCCCGATGTGAGTCAGATATTTATTTCTTTGAAACGCGTTCCCATGTGTTCATTTACAACCACACACATATATATATATGTGTGTGTATTATATACATACGTATATTCATTTATGCTTTTGCTTTCTGTCTTTGCTTGTAATTCACAGTGTAGAGTCATTTGTCCCTATATATTGCTATATATTACGTGTTCCTGAATTCTCTGTAATCGCGGTTATTAGGTCAAGATTAAAAGCTGTCACGATTCCCAGAACTTATGGCTCTATACAGGGTTTTAACTCCTGTTATATACAGAAGCAGCTTGAATTTTGAATCTTCTTTTATTGCCCGAGAATTTCAAGGTCAAATTAGATTATGCAGGAATGTCTTTATGGATAAATGCTCAAGGAGAACTGATGCTCATCCGTAATATTCGGTATTTTTATTTGTTTTTCTGTGTTCATTATTATTATTATTATTATTATTATTATTATTATTATTATTATTATTATTATTAAAGATCGTCCAGGGAATAATCTCCTGCGTCCGGTGCTGGCCGTCTCTCTCTCTCTCTCTCTCTCTCTCTCTCTCTCTCTCTCGAGAGAGAGAGAGAGAGAGAGAGAGAGAGAGCTAGCACCAGACACTGGAGGCATATTCCTGGACGATCTTTAATCCCGGATTATTATTATTATTATTATTATTATTATTATTATTATTATTATTATTATTATTATTATTATTATTTCACTACAGACAAATTGCCAGCAAATCAGTTCTTTAAATTTTCTCTTCATTCAAATCGTAATAGCTATCATGCCACATTATTCGAAGAACTTTACGTAAATCAGTTCTCGGAAATTTTCTTTCCATTATAATTGTAATATCCATCATTCCACATTGTCCGGAATGCATTAACTTTAAAAAAAATATAAAGCAAACCTTTATTAATTAGTAAAAAAAAGAAAAAAATAAATCGACTCTGACACCAATGTAGGTCGTTTGTGTCCAACACTAGTCTCCGTGACAACATCGTTTGTCTTGTTCAAGCCGGCAGCGTTCTTCTTTACAAGACGACACTTTGTTACTTTGTTTACTACTGGACACCGAATACCCTTCCCCCCTCGGGTAAATAATAGCGTTTTTATGATACGAGACAACACTTCGTTTACTAGTGGACAGTGAAACTCCAGAATAAATAATAGCTTTTTATGAAGGCAATTACGACAACAACCTGAAGTATTTCTTGCAAGTTCGAGCACCAGACATCTCTTGATGTTTTGGCCAGAGTGTCATCAGCTCTGCGGAGGAACCAGGAACCCGGGGAGGTGGGGTTGGGCGGG
>NC_089779.1:16994832-16997332 GCF_040412425.1 Macrobrachium rosenbergii
AATGATAGTAGAAGTACATGAAAATGGAAATGGATTAAGAGAGAGAGAGAGAGAGAGAGAGAGAGAGAGAGAGAGAGAGAGAGAGAGAGAGGTTTGAATGAATAGAAGTACATGAAATTGGAAATGGATTGAGAGAGAGAGAAAGAGAGGTTATTTATGAAGTAGAAGTACATGAAATTGGAAATAGATTGACAGAGAGAGAGAGAGAGAGAGAGAGAGAGAGAGGGGGGCGGGTTTGAATGATAGTAGAAGTACATGAAAATGGAAATGGATTAAGAGAGAGAGAGAGAGAGAGAGAGAGAGAGAGAGAGAGAGAGAGAGAGAGAGAGAGAGAAGCCCGTTTCAGCAAACCGGCTGGGCACGTCAGAAGGCGAAGTGGGCAGGAAAAACTAGTAGTACTGAAGGCTAAGTATCCCATATTGACTGCAGAATATTCGAATCCGTCTTCTGGGCAGAGTGGGAGACTTGCAAGAGGCAGCAGGGGATAGATATTGAGGGAAATGGAAGCGGAAGATTGGATGTGGAACAGGGAAACGAAAGGAAGTCAACTTGAGAAAGAGAGAGAGAGAGTGAGAGTTGGAGAGAAAGAGAGTGAGAGGTTTGAATGGAGCAGTTGTACGTGAAATTGGATATGGATTGAGAGAGAGAGAGAGAGAGAGAGAGAGAGAGAGAGAGAGAGAGAGAGAGAGAGGTTTGAATGAAGGGATGGGCGTAAAATTGGAGAGAGAGAGAGAGAGAGAGAGAGAGAGAGAGAGAGAGACTTAAACGGGGGAGAGTGGGAAAAGTGAAGAAAATAAAAATAAATCAAACTATTTAATAATTTGGTTTTTTATTCATCAGGAAATGATGATAAACAAGGTACTCAGAGAGAGAGAGAGAGAGAGTGTAAAACTTAAGAAAAAAAAATTATGCATCTCCTCAATGTTATTGGTAAACAACAAATAAAAAAAATGCTCTTGAATCATTCTTCCAAACCAGAGACCATCACATTTTTATATATATATATATATATATATATATATATATATATATATATATATATATATATATATATATATATATATATATATATATATATATATATATAATATTTGCATATGGCAAAGTATGCGAAAGGAGCATAATCCACCAACAGTTCTCTAACTCCTGTCAAGCTTAGGTACCAGCGAAGGATAAACTCCCTTTTTAAGATCACGATTTCTTTTCTTGGGTGTCTTTTCTTTTTTCCTTTTTTTTGCTTTTTTTCACAGTGGAAATGGAGGTAAGTGGGAGGGCGTAGGATGGGCTGGTAGGTGGAGAAGGATGAGATGTAGGATGTGTGTGTGTGTGTGTGTGTGTGTGTGCGTGTGTGGATGGTAAATACGTCAAGATTACAGATACGAGTTGAGAAGGATTGGGGCAGATGGACCTTGTATGGAAATACGGGTTAAAGGTTACGTAAAAAAAAAAAAAGGCAATTTCATTCTACTAATAGGAACCCATTCGAGGCATTTACGATACTGGGGTATAATTCTGAGGGGCTAGTGGATACAAAACGAGATACCGGGCTAACTAATCGTCTCATTCCATCCATTAGCCCCTCCAAAAATATCTCTCATACCTCGAGTTGAAAGGTTGGAGGAATAAGTGTCAGCCAAATGATTCGGTTCTTAAATTGATTAGCCGGACGTCATATTCAGTCTTCTTCTGATCAAGATCTGTCACAGATGCTTGATAGTCCCTCTTTGTCCTCCTGATATGGTTACCGGTTGGGATTTGGGACCCTAGCAAATCTTGAATTTCATTTGTCGTGCCATTTTGGCAGTTTGACGTGATTTATTCATATTTTTTGGGGGGACTTTGGTAAAGTGTTGTCATGTAACTTCTATCTATATTGGTTTGGGTACCTTGCAAATTTAGGTTCCATATCAGTTAAAGTAGTCCAGATATCAGATACTAGGCCTTGTACAGACATCATTCCTTCTTCTTCTTCTTCTTCTTCTTCTTCTTCTTCTTCTTCTTCTTCTTCTTCTTCTTCTTCTTCTTCTGATTATTATTATTATTATTATTATTATTATTATTATTATTATTATTATTATTATTATTATTATTATAAATTTCTCAAATGTTGTATCACAGCTTTCAGTGATATATGATGTAAGGAATTTTCTCTATTTCTTCTTCCTCTTATTAGTTCCTCGCTGGGTGAGCGGGTTCCGTTCTCAGCTACCACTCTGTTGGTCGCGAGTTCGAATCTCCGACCGGCCAGTGAAGAACAAGAGGAATTTGTTTCTGGTGATAGAAATTCATTTCTCGCTATAATGTGGTTCGGATTCCACAATAAGCTGTAGGTCCCGTTGCTAGGTAACCAATTGGTTCTTAGCCACGTAAAAGTAAATCTAATCCTGCGGGCCAGCCCTAGGAGAGCTGTTAATCAGCTCAGTGGTCTGGTTAAACTAAGATATACTTAACTTTTTTCCTTCTTCTTCTTCTTCTTCTTCTTCTTCTTCTTCTTCTTCTT
>NC_089779.1:16999832-17014832 GCF_040412425.1 Macrobrachium rosenbergii
TCTCTCTCTTTCACAAGTATGTCGACTCTAAAGCCTTTCGCTGAATGCTTATTTTTTAGCTAATGTGGTCTTAGCATGGCTTTTCCGTTTGATTTTTTTTTTTTATATTTTAGAAGCACGCTCTTCTCTGTTATTATTATTATTATTATTATTATTATTCGTCAGAAATTACAAATACGAGATCAGAAATTACTGATGATGATGATGATGATGATGACTATTATTATTATTATTATTATTATTATTATTATTATTATTATTATTATTATTATTATTATTATTATGCGTCAGAAATTACAATACTAGTTAATAAAATCTTGTAAATTAAAATTATCAATTGGGTCGTATAAAGTATATATTTTTTTCAAATATACAGTAGCTTTTATTTATGTAAACAGTCAAGCTCTTCAACCTTATTTGGTCTGTTACTCATAAAAAAAATTGCTCTATATTTAGATAACAACAATAGCATATAAGACACAGTTGTGGAAATTTACCTGTAAGGAATTATTATTATTATTATTATTATATTATTATTATTATTATTATTATTATTGTTGTTGTTGCCTTCATCATCATAATCATTATCATTATTCACTAAAAATTACTCATAGTAGCATTAGTCTTGAAATGAAGAAACAAATCCACAGTTATGTATGGGTACAATTATGTATTTTTTTAAAATAAATCTCTACAGAGAGCTTTCGGGAAAGCTCTCTGTAGAGATTTATTTTTAAATATATTTGTATCCATACTTAAATATGGATTTGCTTCTCCATTGTTGTCATTCTTATTCATACAGATTATCGTTTTATGTCGCTATCAGTGAAAGCTTATTAATGAGAGAAATGAACAGTTATTGACTGAGGCAAGGAGATTCTTTGTCACCTAGTTCTGCTATAAGTTTTCCCCTTTGTCACTGGGAGTTTACTAGTGAGAGAATTCAGCTGTTATTGACTGAGTCAAGCAGTTTCTTGGTTGCTCAGTTCTGCTGTGAGTTTTCCCCCTTTGTCACGGAGTTTATTAGTGAGAGAACTCAGCTGTAGTTGACTGAGTCAAGGAGTTTCTTGGTTACTCAGTTCTGATGTGATTGTCCCCTTTGTCACTGGGAATTTATTAGTGAGAGAATTCAGCTGCTATTGACTGAGGCAAGGAGTTCCTTGGTTACTCTGTTCTGCTCTGGGAAATTGACTGAGGCAAGGTTTCTTTGTCACTCAGTCCTGCTGTGAGTTTTCCCCTACACTGCAAAGCCACTGAGTTTCAAGTGCCGCTGGCACTGACATTTCGCAGTGCTGGCAGAAGGCCAGCAATTAATCCAGCGAAAACAACAAAAGGATTTTCGCCTGTTTTGTTTGTCATCGTTTCCGTAAAATTTTCACTCTTAAGAGGCGGGCCTGTTGATTCCTGAAGGTTTAGCCCCCTGAAGGGGGTAGTGCCGTCAGTGCTCCTCAAAGCGAGGTGCACTGAAGGCATTACTTGAGGTGTCTTTGCAGCGTCCCTCCATTGGGCCCCTAGCTGCAACTCCTTTCATTCGTTTTAACTGTACCTCCGTTCATATTCTCTTTCTTCCATGTTGCTGTCAACTCTCTCTAAAACAGTTATTTCATAGTCTTAACTACGAGGTTTTCCTCCTGTTACACCTTCAGACCTTTTCATTCTCGGCTTCCCTTTCAGCGCTGAATGACCTCATAGGTCATTCAGCGCTTGGTCTTTGGCCTAAATTCTGTTTTCCATTCCATTCCATAAGGTTTAGAACTTACTGATTTTTCCTCTTTCACCCAAGTCATAAAAGTTGAATAAAAACTGAATATATATATATATATATATATTATATATATATATATATATATATATATATATATATATATATATATATATATATATATATATATATATATATATATATATATGTATATATATGTGTGTGTGTGTGTACTACAAAAGACTGATAATATCTGTATATATTTTCCTCTGAAATGTAGTGCTAAATGACCGCTAGCATTTGAATCATTCTCAGCTGCTTAGGATGAATGTAAATCCTTGTTTATTCAAGGTTCACTCAACACTTTTGCGCCGTTCTTCTCATTCCCTTGAATGAACGAGATCAAAGGACATCTCTCTCTCTCTCTCTCTCTCTCTCTCTCTCTCTCTCTCTCTCTCTCTCTCTCTCTCTATTTATCGTTTGTCGCTTTCGTCTGCTATATAAAGTCTTCCTTCCTTATTCTCTCTTAATTAATAACTTGAAGTTACTTTCGCTTCATTGCATTTTCTAATCGCAATTTCTTTTATAAAAAAAAAAGAAAAGAAGTAAACAGTAAGAGCAACTATTTACTTTAAACAATCATGAACCGATTCCTGTTTACCCTTTGTTGGTCAGCTTGAGGGCACGAAAGGCATGAAAAAAAAAAAACCAACTTTTTCGCCCTCTTGGGGCAAACTCATGTGACAATACCCTCTCGAAATACCCCGGCGGGAGATCCGCCTTCTGGCCGTGGGAAGAAATGCCCCGGAGCTTCTTTTTATCCTTCAGGTAGCCAACTGGCCGGTGGGCAGGAGGCGTGGCGTTGGCTTTAGGCCGTAGGGTATCTTGGGGTATTTCATCGTGCCATTTGCTCTGACGTCACTTCTGTTGTGGTCAGACTTCACTATGGATACTCCTCACTATGCTGTGATTTCATTTTTTACGTTTTATTGATTGATTTATTTTTTTACCCCGTAGGGGGTAGTGCCGTCGCGTCGGTGCACCTCATGCGTTGCAATGTAAGCATTACTTATGGGTCTTTGCAGCGTCCCTTCGGCCACAAGCTGTACCCTTTCGTTCCTTTTACTGTATCTCCGTTAATATTCTCTTTTTCCGTCTACTGTCCACCCTCTCCTAACAATTGATTCATAGTGCAACTGCGAGGTTTTCCTCCTATTGCGCCTGTCAAACTTTTACTGTCAATTTCCGTTTCAGCGATCAATGGCCTTAGTTGTCCCAGTACTTGGCATGTATGCCTAAAATCTATAAATCAATCAATCAATTATGTTTTTTTTTTAAATATTATTTATGCAAGGCTATCATCTAATTTATGTTTTTGGTGCCACGATGTTAGTTTTGTAACAATTAAGAGAAAGATGTCTCTTCGTGTTTTGGATTCTTCGCTTGAAGGCGAACGAATGGAATTTTAAAACGTATTTTCCTCTGTTAGGCTTGACGAGGGAGCTACAGCCGATTAAGAACCCCAGGATGTAATAAAGAACAAGCTATTCTCGTATCAAGTGTTTCATCCTCCGTATCCTGAGATAATCCTCGGATAAGGATTCAATGACTGTTTCTACCCTACTTTTAGTTTTCGTAAGTTTTATCATCTCTTCTTTAGAAGGTCGAAAGGTCTTTTGCTTTCAGTCTTCCTGCCTTCAGGCGTCTGAAGGGGCCATTGCTTATAATCTTCCTGCCTTCAGAAGGCAGAAGGGTTTGTTGTTTATAATCTTCCTTTTTTTTAAGAGGCAGAAAGATCCCTGATCCCCTTGTCCTAAAATCGTACATTGAGTTCAGGAGAAGAATGACATGCGCAGAGTGGATTGAGTTCAGGAGAAGAATGACATGCGCAGCCACTCTTTTGTGTGGCTTTTTTTTTAAGTCTTTCATTGTGGCTGTCCTCACCTTCAGCTATTCAGTGGGAGGGTTACCCTAAAACAAGTCACGTGCATCCGTGCTTTTTCCTTTTCCTGACATGTTTCGTTCCCTTGGAAGCCATGCTCCTTAAGGGCATTGATTTCCCCCTTCCGCAGACCTTGTCCTTTACTTACTGAGTAAAGGACAAGAAGTCGAAAGGCCTTGCAGCACTCCATTGTTTCTCTTTCCTTCGTTGATTTTGTCTTTGTTTATATATTCATCACGTTCCATATTTTCGTGATTCAAGCTATATACATATATGTATATATACACAATATATATATACATATATATTAGTATATATATATATATATATATATATATATATATATATATATATATATATATATATATATATATATATATATATATATATATCTCAAATATATGGAGCCCATAGAATCGCCAAAATGTGGAAAATAAAGGTTACATTTCAGATACCAAACAGTCTCTCTCCTGTCACATTCACGGGCTCCTTATATTTGATGGAGTTCTGTTTTAACAGAAAATATATCACAGTCATATATATATATATATATATATATATATATATATATATATATATATATATGTATATATATATATATATATATATATATATATATATATATATGTGTGTGTGTGTGTGTGTGTGTCTTATTGACTTTGCACATAAATACGATTTTCTCAAAATGTTTTATGTTTAGGAGAAATATAGACACTTCATTTGTGTCTTCCCTTTACATTGAAAACATAAAGCCAAAAGCCACGCAGATAATAAGTGATAAAAATAGTTTTAGAAGTAAAAAGTAAAAAGAATAGAAGAATATACTTACCACACGAAAAATAGCCATAATCACCTCCATTTGCAGAGCGTTCAGAAATGGAAAAATGTTAAGTCTGGGTTTACGAAAATCTTGCGAATAGATTTACGAGGATATTATTCTCCGGTGTTTATTTTTCTTCTGTTCGTTTCGTTTATCTGATGAATTGTAATTATTATACTGTAAGTTATTTTTATTATTAATATTATTTAGAAGATGAACCCTTATTCTCTGGTGTTTATTTTTCTTCTGTTTGTTTCGTTTATCCGATAAATTATTATTATTATTATTATTATTATTATTATTATTATTATTATTATTATTATTATTATTATTATTATTATTTGGAAGGTTAACCATTATTCTCTGGTGTTTATTTGTCTTCTGTTCGTTTCGTTTACCTGATGAATTATGATTGATAAAAATTATTATTATTATTATTATTATTATTATTATTATTATTATTATTATTATTATTATTATTATTTAGAAGGTTAACTTTTATTCTCTGGTGTTTATTTTACTTCTGTTCGTTTCGTTTACCTGATGAATTGTAATTATTATTATTATTATTATTATTATTATTATTATTATTATTATTATTATTATTATTATTATTATTATTATTATTATTATTCAGAAGATGAACCTTATTCATTCATATGAAAGAAGCCCGCAGGGACCATTGACTTGAATTTCAAGCTTCCAAAGAATATTATGGTGTTCATTCAAAAGAAGTAAGAGGACGTAAAGGGAAATACAGAAAGAAGAGGTCTTACTTACCAAAAAATAAATAAATAAATAAATAATAATTAGATAAAGCATATTAAAATGCAAGGAGAACAGTATTAGTGTTAGCATTAGTATTAACGGAACAATATGTAGTAGCGAAGGCTTTAACGAAGAACGGGAAATAGAAAATATCAAAACATAAAAGTTAAAATAGTTTTTATGTTTTGATCATTTCACGGATTCTTCTCCCATTGCGTTTCACGAGACGCTTCCTTGTTTACGTAGACTTAGTTGAGGTATCGCCTGTTCTTTAAAAATGTCGGGGATTTGGTATTGTTGGTACTTGGTCTTCGGATTTTTTTTTTTTTTTTGTCTTTTGGTCTTCAGGAAGATGTATATACCGTCTTTTCCCTGTGATTGCTCATGCGTCACCTTTTAAAGATAGATAGGAAATCGAGAATTATCTGGCTGCATGTTTTCCTCACGAGTTACGAAAAGAAAGCGTGTCATTAATGGACGTTTTTACTTAAGAGAATATATATATATATATATATATATATATATATATATATATATATATATATATATATATATATATATATATATTTATATATATATTCACATATATTTATATATGTATACTGTACGTAAACACACACACAATATATATGTATATATATACATATATACATATATATATATATATATATATATATATATATATATATATATATATATATATACATACACTATATGTACGTGCTGGTGGTTTGTCCTTAAATGACTGTAAATGTTTGGTCAAGGTCTTGGTAAATTATAAGAAAAAACCAGCAGTGATAATCAAACCTTTCTCATATTATGGCATTCGTAGGAAACTGGGAACACAGAGGAATATAAAGAGTTGCTGTACCTTACTTGCGAAGTGATGCCGATTTTGCGTTGAAACATTTTTCATACTTCTTACAGGAGTATGGTCTAAAGTAATACTCACAGATATTACTAAAGGAGTAGTTACTGACCTTCATTAGCCCTTTTTTTTAGATTAATCGCCATTGGAATGAACACTCAAATGCCTTTTTGCTCTCCTAGGCCAGAAGATCGCAAGAAAAGACAAAGGACGGACGAATATGCAAATTTAACTTGATTTGAATAAGTTTTGGACACTACAGCGTTAGAATATTGCAGTTAAAGAAGTCTCAGAGCAGTGTACCCTACTGAAGTCAGAGCCGATATATCTTGTGCTTCCGAATACAGGGTTTGGGATGCTGAATCATTCAGGGCTTCAGAATGCAGTGGCTAGACTACGTTACAAAGGCTGTACCGTGATGACGCAATGGTTGTATCAGGAGTTGAGAGAGATTTATTTAGCTAGGATCAGGTTTCTGTAACATTTTGTATTATTTTATGTTTCAGAATACTGGTTCCGTGACGTCGCGTTTATTCATAAGAGATTTTGATGTACAGTTCAGGTGATAGTACGTTCGTTTAGTTTTCAAGATGTAGAATTACAAATACTGTTTTATAAAAGGTTTTAGAATACAGGTTTTAGTTTTCTCTAAAAGAAAACTATTGTAGCGCCTTTGTCTGTCCGTCCGCACTTTTTCTGTCCGCCCTTAACCTTAAATAAAATAAAAACTACTGAGGCTAGAGGGCTGCAAATTGTTATGTTGATCATGCAGCCTCCAATCATCAAACATACCAAATTGTAGCCCTCTAGCCTCAGTAGTTTTTTTATTTTATTTTATTTAAGGTTAAAGTTAGCCATGACCGTGCTTCTGGCAACTACATAGGATAGGCCACCACCGGGCCATAGTTAAAGATTCATGGGCCGCGGCTCATACAGCATTATACCGATACCACCGAAAGATAGATCTGTTTTCGGTGGCGTTGATTATACGCTTAGCGGCTGTACGGAAAAATCGATTGCGCCGAAGAAACTTCGGCGCATTTTTATACTTGTTTTACTTGTTTGTATACTACATATTGACGAAGTTCCAGAACAGAAATCGAATGCTGAATGTATGATGCTTCCAAAAATATAGATTTGCAGTAATGTATTGATTAAAATTTCATAATACATGGCGGTGTACTGTAAATTATTTGTATCTTTACAGTACATAGCCGGGGTCCTGATTGTGTAGAGTCTTAGAATACAGACGCTGTCGTGCTGTAATGTATTGCATTTTTTATTCAGTTTTGCGAATTCTCTGTCATAAATTCAGAATGGAGGGCCATGTATCCTGTACCTTGTTCAAGAATGCAAAAACTATGATTTCAGACTGAAGTAGATAACCATTCCTTAGCGAGAAACGGAATCAGTCCTCGCAGATCACGAAGAAGTCCTACTTGAATACCGTGATTAGTCGTGATAATTTTGCCTAGAAGCCTTGTAAGCTTCATCGAACTATACTTTTCACTCAGGGCCGACGCAAGACGAACCTGCGATTAAGAGAATATATTGCAAATTGGAAGAATCGAAGAAAGGCCTGCCAAGAAAAAGGTACGACATTAGATCTTATTAAACGTCAAAGTGTTCTTCGTCTCAAGGGGCCACTGATAAGCCAAACACCCCGCTGAAAGATCTTCGGGTCCTTGATGATTAAGCTGGAAGTCAGTCCGCCCGGCTGAATTGAGATCGTTAGATTACAGCTTTATCTCTCTCTGGCGTCTTGTTTTCCCGCCGTTAAGCGATGCTATCTTCCTTCGCCTTGTCATGTTCCGTCGGCTTTTATCAAATTCGCCCCTTGTTTGCGAGGCCCTTCCTCTCTCTCTCTCTCTCTCTCTCTCTCTCTCCTGTCTTCCGTCGAGAGACTGTTCCTTCGCTTACGTCTTCCCCTGTGTACTTGCCGTCTCGTTACCTGTCTGGGGATATTTTTCATCCCGGGGAAGATTTGTGTGTGTGTGTGTGTGTGTATCTCAGATCTGACGTAACCATTAATACAGGACGGATTTGCATTCCCAAGCAGCCTGAAGGAACTCGGGCTATTATCGAGAGGTTATATGTGTCGGACGTTTGGCTGGCTGGTCCAGGGCTTGCCTTGATATTAACGATGACTTGCAGTGCCAAAAGGTTATAGGCGCGAAGGGGCGCGGTTTGTGAGATACCGGCGAGGATAGATCCTTGGCCTCACAACCGCAGGTGCTGGTTGTAGTGGGGGTTGTGAGGTGCTGGGTCAGACAGTGGTATCATTGGGCATCACGTCGGAGGAAAGTGGTTACTAAAGCAGTTTGATTTCAAAGGGAAGAGGGTTTAGTTTGATTTCAAAGGGAAGAGTGTTTAGTTTGATTTCAAAGGGTAAAGGGTTTAGTTTTATTTCAAAGGGAAGAGTATTTAGTTTGATTTCAAAGGGAAGAGGGTTTAGTTTTATTTCCAAGGGTAGAGGGTTTAGTTTTTTTTCAAAGGGAAGAGGGTTTAGTTTTATTTCAAAGGGAAGAGGGTTTAGTTTCACTTCAAATGGTAGAGGATTTAGTTTTATTTCAAAAGGAAGAGGGTTTAGTTTTATTTCAAAGGGAAGGGGGTTTAGTTTCACTTCAAAGGGTAGAGGCCATTGGGACTGTCAAAATAATGGTTTTCCGAGCTCAGAGGAAACTGAGAAGAAGAGAAGGTATGGAGGAAGATTGCAGGAAGCGATAGGGAATGAGAGTGAGGAAACACAGGAGACAAGAAATGTGGCGACTCGTAGAAGTAGCGAAGGGTTGACGCTGGAGAGAGGACGGATAAGAGCGCTTTGTGCTTTTGGCCATGTTGAGAGAATGGGAGATTTAGTTGGTAAAATGAGTAGAATTTTGCAATGGAGTAGAAGGAAATAAACAGGGATTCGACAGTCACCTGAGAGCATTTCTGGCAAATCGACAGACCGTCTTCAATCCCATAAGGGGGATAGTGCTGTCACTGCACCTCATGTTTTGCACTGTAGGCATTACTTCAGGTTCTCTGCAGCGTGCCTTCGATCCCTACCTGCAACCCCTTTCGTTCCTTTTACTGTACCTCCTATTATATTCTTTTTCTTCAATCTTGCTATCCACCGTCTCCTAACAATTGATGCATAGTGCAACTGCTTTGAGGTTTTCCTCCTGTTACACCTTTTAAACCTCTTACTCTCAATTTCCGTTTCAGCGCCGAATGACCTCATCAAAGGTCCCAGCGCTTGGCCTTTGGCCTAAATTCTATATTCAGTTCAGTTCACCGTCTTCGAGACAGTTCAAGTGGGAGACGACGCCGAAAACAAACGTTCTCTCAACATTTGGCTCGAAGAAACGTCTCCTCTTCGCTTTTCTCTTCTTTTCATCTCCAAAGTCGCGTTGTCGAGTCGGTAGTGAAAGTGTTTATTTTGTCTGAAGAAGAAGAAGAAGAAGAAGAAGAAGAAGAAGAAGAAGAAGAAGAAGAAGAAGAAGGCTGAAATAAATGGCCGTACTATCTTAGTTATTTTCGACCGCGATAGTCTGTAGACGGACTTCCTGGCGGCGTTGGGGTATCTGAACTTTTTCCTCGTCTGCATGTATACATAAAGTCATATATACATACATACATACAAACACATATATATGTTATAATATACATGTATATATATATATATATATATATATGTTATATATATATATGTAGATATATATATATATATATATATATATATATATATATATATGTGTGAATGTAGACACCATACGCCTTTTACCCCTTAGAGGGTGTGGAACCGCAGAGCGTTAACCCTCAAGTTATCACCAAAGTTCCTTTTAGGATGAGGGTGCTAGCCCCATGCCATTTTGTAATTTAAGTACAAAGCGCTAACCCTCAAGTTATCACCAAAGTTCTTTTTAAGGTGAGGGTGCTAGCCCCTTGCCATTTTGTAATTTAAGTTCAAAGCGTTAACCCTCAAGTTATCACCAAGGTTCTTTTTAGGGTGAGGGTGCTAGCCCCATGCCATTTTGTAATTTAAGTACAAACAAGATTGGTACGTGCATTAAAATATCATCGCTGTTTTTTGAAAGCAGTATTTTATTAGTTAAACACAAGAAATAATTTTGCATTTTCTAATTGTTCTTTGTTTTTTAATTTGCAGGTAAAGTAGACTCGTAATTACTGTGAACATTTCTGATGGTGAGTAAGAAATTCGCTTTTTGACTATTTCAGTAAATATTTTTATACATAATTTCTGATAAAAGTACTGTGTAGGTGCAACGTGATGAATTTTGTGAATGCATAAAAGAGGACAAGAAATGTGGTGATCTGTAGAAGTAGTGAAAAAAGGGTTAATGTAGGTGGGAACACGGATGAGAGCATTTTGTGCTTTTGGCCATGTGGAGAGAATGGGAGATGATAGCTTGTAAAATGAGTAGAATTTTATAACAGTGGGAAGAAATAAAATACGAATACTCTTGAACTTGGATACAAGGAATACTTCTAAACTGTTGGGTAGAGGGATTGGAAGAATACAGCAATGAAAGAAGTGTGCATGTAAGATAAAGAAGCAAACTACATTTTTTGATGTAAGTTTGATGTTATGTGTATGAACCTTTACAGTTGGTGTATTAAGTAACTTAATATAAATAAATAAATAAATATATATAATACATATATATAAATGTGTGTGTATATATACTGTATATAATATTAAGCGACATTTGTAGTTTCATGATTATATATATATATATATATATATATATATATATATATATATATATATATATATATATATATATACATATATACAGACAGACACACATAGTATACCATATCTGACATCTTCGGCGTAGCTCATTATTATACTAACGTTGTACAAGCGCTTCCCCCCCACTCCCCCGAAAAAAAAAGAAAACAAATGAAGTCGAATCCTTAGGCTATCGGACGCGGCATCTACTATGTTTACACCTCGTCTAACACTTCTCCACCAATTCAAGACGCAAGACGAACGAAGGAGTTTATCTCCTCCGATTGAAAATTTACAAAATTTACAAATGTTTATGACCTCAGATGCTAGGGAATTCTTCCTTCATAAGTTCACGCTTCCCCTCATATCCCTAAAATTTTTTTTTTTTTGTCCCTTCAGTTGTAAACAGATTCTTTTCCCCGAGTTTATTGAACTATGTATGCTCGATGATTTTGTTTGTGTTTTTCAATCTGATCTCTTTATTTGTGTGTGTATGTGTGTGTTTTTTTTTTGGGAGTAAATTCATGCCTATTTTCTTGTTATTTTTTTAATGGTTTTCATTCCGTCCTGGTTTTTCATTTGAGTCTTGGTGCAATTGTTTAAATTGTTTAAAATTGTTTATAAATATATATATATATATATATATATATATATATATATATATATATATATATATATATATATATGCCTATATATATATATATATATATATATATATATATATATATATATTTATATTATATATATATATATATATATATGCATGTATACATATGTATATATACTGTATATATATATTATATATATACATACATATATATATATATATATATATATATATATATATATATATATATATATATATATATATATATATATATATACATACATACACACATACATCGAAGGTCTGAAGCTATTACCTTCTGTTCGAATTGGCAGATGATTGATATAAAAACCCATTTTTATCTTTTACTCCGTAAATTTTCATGAAAATCGTTTTTCCCATTTTATTACTATGATTTTTGTTATTAAACTGTGAAATTCTCACAGTATGAAAGGAATACAGAATCAGACGCTAATGGATTCTAGCCTTGTAAATATTTGGCTGAAATGAAAACGAGGTTAAATAAAAATAAGATCTGGATGAAACTGTTAAGGATAAACCGCACTTGTTTGTAAACAATGTCAAGAACTAGTAAAAGGTGTATATGGCCAGCATTTTTCCGAGATGTAACCGAGTACTGGGACCTTTCCCTGAAAAAAGCGGGACGTCATATCTTAAAAACCAACCATAGAATTTTCTTGAAAATAATCTCATTATGTTTCCCACACCCAAATCAGAAGAAAAACCCGGAATTAACTTAACCCAACCTAACCTAATCTTATATTTCCCACACCCATATTACTACTGAAGTCCTAAATTAACCTAACCTAACCTAATCTAATCTAACCTAGGGCCATGGCACCTCGTAGGGGGGCTGTGCCGTCAGTGCACCTCATGCGGTGCAATATAGGCATTACTTAAGGTTCATTACAGCGTCCCTTCGGCTCCTAGCTGCAACTGCCTTCATTCCTTTTACTCTGCCTCCGTTCATATTCCCTTTCTTCCATCTTACTGTCCACCGTCTCCTAACAATTGATTCATAGTGCAACTGTTTTGAGATTTTCCGCCTGTTACACCTTTCAAACCTTTTCACTGTCAATTTCGTTTCAGCGCTGAATGGCCTTAGTTGCCGCAGTACTTGGCATGTATACCCTAAACCTATAAATCAATCAATCAACTAGGGGCATGGCAAAAAACCGGGGCTGGTGCAGTACTAGCATACATCTTACATCTCAGGAATTTGCATACGGGATACTGATGGTAAATCAGATAAGTAAGAAACGAAGAAGTAAAGATACACAAATAAACGAAACAGTTTTGTAAATGGTTTTATTGAACAAAAAATGACAAGAGAAAAAAAAAGTTTGACGAAGAAATTATGTTCAAAAAAGGGAAATCCTGAAACAAAACCAGTTTTGTAAATATTTATCACAAACGATACATGCCAAATAATAAGTATTTTATCATAAATAATTATTTTGAAAAAAAAAAAACTGGCAGGAGAAAAAAAATACTTAGACGAAAGACCAAACAGTGTTGTAAATATTTATCATAAGTGAAAATGGCTTAATAAATATTTATCATAAGTAATAAATGCTAACCAATAAGTATTTATCATAAATAAAAATTGCTAAATAAGAAATAATTATCTTTAACAAACAGCTGACAAGAGAGAAAAGAAAGACAGACGAAGATATATGTATAAAACAGAGAAATCCTCAAACCAAACGGTTTTATAAATATTTACCATGACGAGGAAAAAAAAAAAGATTAGACGAGAAATGTAGACGAAAATACAGCCGATTAACGAAGCCTTCGTGTACGCAACCCGTCCACGGTTGATATAAAGCGGACGTCCTGCTCCCAGGAATATTAAATCTTTCCGCCTTCGTAAACTTTGCACCTGAGATTACCTGCGGCTCATTACCTTAGTTATTATTATACCAGTTACCTTAATTATTCTACCAATTACCTAATGCATACAAGCGTGTGCACTAATACTTTTATATGTATTTTAAATTTTTAAATTTTTATTGTTTTTACATTTTTATATTTTATGCATTATATGTATATATTTGATTTTTTATTTTTTACATTATATTTTATTTTTTATATTATGTATATGTATATATTTAATTTTTCATCTTTATTTTTTGTACATTTTTATATTCCATTGTTATATTAAATTAATATATGTATATATTTAATTTTTTATTTTTTTAACGATTTTATGTTTTATTTTTATATTATATATATGTAAATATATATTTTTTTTTATGAAATATGATTTTTACGTTGTCATTCCGTGTGCGTTGCCATCACCTTCATTTACATTTCATTATTCATTTCAAGTTATTCATTTCATTCCACTACGGCGCTGAATGACCAAAATAGGCCCCAGTGCTTGGGCCTCTCCCTAAATGTCATAATCCATCCATCGTCACCTTAATTGCTAATCATCGTCGGGATCTTTCAAGTTCGTCTTTTGCTGCAGCTTTCATTACTCTTGACTGATGGTCGGTGATTCATGGTTTGTCTGTTGATATTCCCTCACTCCCCCACCCACCAACCCCCTTTTCCACACGTTTTTTCTGCTTGCTGTGAATGTCTTATTAGAAAGTGTGTGTTTTATCTGTTAAATGGTGCGTTTTTGTCTGGTAAAAGGTGTGTTTTTATCTGTTATGAGGCGTGTATTTTGTCTGGTGAAAGGTGTGTTTTTATTTGTTATGAGGTGTGTTTTTTTGTGAGGTAAAAGATGTGTTTTTATGTTATAAGGTGTGTTTTTATCTGTTAAAAAGGTGTGTTTTCATCTGTTAAAAAGGTGTGTTTCAATCTTTTAAAAGGTGTGTTGTTATATGTTAAAAGGTGTGTTTTTATCCATTACAAGATGTGTTTTTATCTGTTAAAATGTGCGTTTTTTCTCTGTTAAAAGGTGTGTATCTATGCTTAAAGGTGTGCGTTTTTTTAAAGGTGTTTTTACCTGTTGAAAGGTGTGTTTTTAGGTGTTAAACGGTGTGTGTGTGTTTTTTTTTATCTGCTACTGATGTCTTTGAAGATGTTTTAAAATTTTCGTTTATAGTTTTTTGGATCTCAAAATGATGATAGATACATTTAATAATTTAACTGGTTCCGTTCTTTTTAGTTTTCTGTGAAAGAAAACTATTATAGAGATGGCTATTTGTCTGCCCGTCGGGACTTTTTCTGTGCGCACTTTTTCTGTTCGCATTTTTTTCTGTGCGCACTTTATTCTGTCTGCACTTTTTCTGTCCGCTCTTTTTTCTGTCCGCACTTTTTCTGTCCGCCCTCAGATCTTAAGAACTGCTGAGGCTAGAGGGCTGCAAATTGGTATGTCGATCATCCACCCTCCAATCATCACACATACCCAATTGCAGCCCTCTACCCTCCTCAGTAGTTTTTATTTTAATTAAGGTTAAAGTTAGCCTTGGTCGTGAGTCTGGCATCGCTATAGGTGCAAACAACACAGGCCACCACCGGGTCGTGGCTGAGAGTTTCATACAGCATTATACGCAGTACAGAAAACTCGATTGCGCC
>NC_089779.1:17024832-17034832 GCF_040412425.1 Macrobrachium rosenbergii
GAGAATTCCCACTCCAAAGTAACGTGGGATTCTGTTATACACGGTATACGAGAATTCCCACTTCAGAGGAACGTGGGATTCTGTTATACACGATTTACAAGAATTCCCACTTCAGAATAACTTGGGGATTCTGTTATACACGACATACAAGAATTCCCACTTCAGAGTAACCTGGGGATTTTGTCCCAACCGAAAAGAATTCCCCCTAATAATGAAACCGAAGAACCTACCATTTATGATAATACTTTTCCCCTCGAGGGAGACGTGAATACTGCCCCCTGTGACGACAATTCTCTCCAAGAACGGGCAGGACATTCTTTAAGAATGTTCTGCCGTTCAGGAGTTTTATAGTTCTCTCTCAGACAACATCGGCAAGAGATATTTCATTCGCTAGTTATGCAGTGGTTCCTAACCTATTTCAGTGTATGCACCCCTTTCAAGTCAGCAGTCAGTTCTGGCACCCCCCTGAATTGCTGGATTAAAAAAAAAAGCAACGTTGCCACTTCATTAGGGAATTAGGTGTAGGTTTATCTATAGCTCAGAGCACTGCTGTAGCATTATTATTATTATTATTATTTATTTTCTTTTATTTACTTTGTTTTTTTGCAGAAAAAATAACATGCGTATATAAAAATATATTTTGCTTTAATCATTCATAGGCATCCTCGAACCCCCACCTGCTTCGCACCCCCTAGGGGTGCGAGCACCCCTGGTTAAGAACCACTGGGTAAGGAACCAAGAACCACTCACGGCCAAAGGTCAAAGATATGTGATAAAACCAGAGGGGTCGAAGAAGTAAACAAGAGCACTGACCTTGATATTGTACAGAGATTCTCACGAAGGCAGAAGGCTGTGGCGTTGCCCAAGGGAAGCAACAGGAGTGAAAGGATACAAGTTTGGAAAAACAGAATCAGGAATAAAATTCCAAAGCTTAGTAGTCGCTGCACAGTGAACAGTCGTGCAATGTAGCTCGTCTTGGTAGCGTTAGGATTTTGTTCTTCAGAGAGGATTCAATAACAGCGGAAGATAGGTAAGCGCGGATTACTCTATATATGAAAGCGTAGGTTCGTATGTTAGGAGAAATACAAATTTCTTTTTATTTTGATAAATTTTTTTCGGTTGCTGGACCTGACTGAGATGGTCCATGAACAAATACTGATCTGAAACTGAATGTGGTACTTTCTTTTCACCTTTTGCGAGAAGATTCTTAATTGCGATATTATTGAATCAGAACTGAAGTTAGATGTATTTTTATTATTCAGAATTCATAGTCGGTGCACAGCGGTTGGTTAAAATAGTTTTTAATAATGATGATAATAACCCGTATATTTTACAGAAGAGTCTTTAATCATCTAAACTGTTCAATTCTTTGAATTCTCATTATCACCTGGATATGAATTTTCTGAGGATTTTGATGTCTTCATAAGAAACAGCATTTTAAAAAATGAAACATTTTCAGGACATTTACGCTCTGTCAAAAATGATATCAAATAGAAACCTAAGGTCGATTTGAGGAGTATTTTTTTTAGACATCATTATTCAGTAATCACTGTAAACAATGTATTTAGTGAAAGTTTTACTGTACATCAATGAAGAAACGATATTCGATTACATATTATGCTAGTTAATTCGAATTACAACACTGCCGTGCACAGGAATATTCACTTTTATCTAAATACAGTTTGTAAATAATTTTGGCAGCATTTCATGTTGTTCATTATACTTGTATCTTTTCTTATTTATCAGAAGTGTCGCCTCATGTAGACATTTAAGCATTATGTACGATTTTTTTTCTTTGTTATTTAAACTTCTTCCACCGCTAGGCTAGACGTTTTCCTTTTGTTTGTGGGATCGCTTGAGCTTGTCACGTGACCACATGTCTTTCACTGAGCCTCATATGTGTTACCGCATTTAGACAAATAAGCATCATCTGCGATTATTCTCCGTTTTTTGAGGACCTTTTTCAGCATTGGAATGGAAAATAAAAGTTAGACCAAAGACCAAGCGCTGGGACCTCTAAGGGTCAGTCAACGATGAAATGGAAATTGAGAGTAACAAGGTTTTAAATGCGTGACAGGAGGAAAACCTCGCAGTTGCCCATGAAACTAGTGTTAGGAGAGGATGGAAAGCAATATGGAAGAAAGAGAATATGAACGGAGGTACAGTAAAAGGAATGAAATGGGTCGCAGCTAGGGGCCTGAGGAAGGGACGCTGCAAAGAACCTTAAGTAACAGTGCCTGCAGTGCGCCGTGGAAGGTGCACCGACGGCACTACTTCCCCACGGGGAAATTTTTCAGCACTGAGCTGCTAGTTCTTCCTTATGTTGGGATGAAAATCAGGAGGGTCGGGACGGTAGGAAGGAAACCCCGCAATAGGAGCGAGATTGGGAAGAGGAGGAGGACGAAATAGAGGAAGGATCAGGATAAAAGGAAAGAAAGGTCGCCACAGATAGAAGGATGAGAAAGAAGAGGAACAAGAGTAGAGATAGAAGGAAGATTCAGGATAGATCAAAGGAAGGTTCGAGACAGAAGGAAGGGACAGATAGACAGAAGGAATGATCTGGACGGTGAGGAGTAATGGTAGAAAAAGGAGAAAGAAGATGGTAGACAGGAGGAATGGTCGAGTTATAGGGAATGGAATAAGAGCCAGGAAAGAGGGAGCCGTCATCTCACGCCTTCTCAGTCATGTACCTTCTTGACCTCCTCCTCCTCCTCCTCCTCCTCCTCCTCCTCCTCCTCCATCTCTGTTGGCTTAGGTCAGGGATGGATGAGGAAAGGAGATAGGATACTCTGTGATGAGACCTCCTTGAGATCCAACTCTCTCTCTCTCTCTCTCTCTCTCTCTCTCTCTCTCTCTCTCTCTCTCTCTCTCTCTGTTGTTGTTATAACTAGTGGTCTCTCTCTTTGTTGTTGTTATAACTAATGGTCTCTCTCTTTGTTGTTGTTATAACTAGTGGTCTCTCTCTTTGTTGTTGTTATAACTAATGGTCTCTCACTTTGTTGTTGTTATAACTAGTGGTCTCTCTCTTTGTTGTTGTTATAACTAGTGGTCTCTCTCCTTGTTGTTGTTATAACTAGTGCTTGTAGTACATATATTATGAACAACTTGAATAACCACGGTTGTATTGTTACTCTGATTATCGAGGCAGGCAGTGGCTTCAATTTTACGTGGCTTTGCTGCTATAATTCACTTATGACTGACACAGTTCATCTTCGGTGTCATTTTGGTTTTGCTTGATTTCCGTTGAAGAGTTATGATATGAATCTCTCTCTCTCTCTCTCTCTCTCTCTCTCTCTCTCTCTCTCTCTCTCTCTCTCTCTCTCTCTCTCTCTCTCTCATACACACACACACAAATATAGCTCTCGCGGAAGAATAGTTCTGCTTTGAATTTTATTGAGTAGTATACTGCTCCTATTACATTTGTAAACGGTCATACACTTCGTGAACTGCAATTTAGCAGAAGCATTTGGTATCACTTGTAACGTTTGCTTGTCGCTTTCGATAAATGATAATTAGTATACATTATTTTCTTTGGTTTCAAGTGTTTAGTTTTTTATGTAATTGTAGCATTGTGGAGTTCATATATATATACGGTATATATATATATTATATACATGTATGTGTGTATGTATATAGTGTGTGTGTGTGTGTGTGTGTGTGTAAAGGCTAGAATTCCAAGCAAATGAAAAAAATGGTAAATTACATATACAAAATGCGCATGATGAAATGATGTAATAATTCCATTCTTTAATGACAAACGGATATTGACGTTCATAATATATGTGCCATTATGGATAAAATGCTTATTTATTGAGTGGATTTATAAATGTACATCTGAGAAAATAACAGTAAAATTGATCAAAGATCGGAAACAGTTCAACCAAGATTAAATCGTACAGTCCGCGATTCGCTTTTCACTAAATGTGGCAGATGTATTATTATTATTATTATTATTATTATTATTATTATTATTATTATTATTATTATTATTATTATTATTATTATTCGTCTGCATCCTGAAAGAATGATTAAGAACAAGAGAAAAGGAAATCAGAAAAGAAAAAGATTCTGACGAGATTAGAACTTACGCATCCAAGTTCCTTCTTACCAGAGGAATGAGAGAGAGAGAGAGAGAGAGAGAGAGAGAGAGAGAGAGAGAGGGGGGGGAAACGAAAGCAATTCATGGATGCTAATACCTAGCCTAATTATATCAAAGAGAGAGAGAGAGAGAGAGAGAGAGAGAGAGAGAGGAGAGAAAGCAATTCATGGATGCGAATACCCTTCCTGATTATATTAGAGAGAGAGAGAGAGAGGCAGGAAAGCAATTCATGGATGCGAATACCCTTCCTGATTATATTAGAGAGAGAGAGAGAGAGGCAGGAAAGCAATTCATGGATGCGAATACCCTTCCTGATTATATTAGAGAGAGAGAGAGAGAGAGAGAGAGAGAGAGAGAGAGAGATAGAGAGAGAGAGAGAGAGAGGAAGGCAGTTCATGGACGTGAGTACGTAGCCTAATTATATCAGAGAGAGAGAGAGAGAGAGAGAGAGAGAGAGAGAGAGAGAGAGAGAGAGAGAGAGAGAGGAAGGCAGTTCATGGCCGTGAATACCTTGCCTAATTATATCAGGAATTGCTTTTTTTACTCAGACGCGCGTACGCGAGCAAGCACGAGAGCAAGCGCAAGCCAAGTTTGCCAGAGTCATGCCCTCGTGCGTGCAAGTAAGCAAGCACCTGCAGAGCGCCACGATAACAAATACTTGAAATAGGCTGCTTGTTAGTACAGAGTTTTCCTAAGGCGTACAGACTGGCGCGTCTATTTTCCTTGTTTTTATTATTATTTTGATTTAGGCTGTTAAATTTGGATGGGTAGTGAATGAGTTCGGTTATGTATACTGAATGTTTCAGTTCAGCTTCCTGTAGCATTCAGTAAACATTTCCATTCTGAGTTTCCTGTAAAATATCTTGTTTGTAGGTTGAATTGCTCGCACGTAGCATCGTCAGCATCTTGTATGTGTGTGTGTGTTTTGTTTTGTTTTTGTTTGTTTGTATACGGAATGTTTCAGTTCAGTTTCCTGTAACATTTAGTAAACATTTCCATTCTGAGTTTACTGTAAAATATCTTGTTTGTAGGTTGAACTGCTGGCACGTAGCATCGTCAGCACCTTGTGTGTGTGTGTGTTTTTTTGTTTTTGTTTGTTTGTTTGTTTGTAAATGCTGTTTGTCTTTACAGTTCATTTCTACTTTCATAGTCAAATGGGGTACATATTTAAAAGTGTGTCTGGATTTTCCGTGTATATATATATATATATATATATATATATATATATATATATATATATATATATATATATATATATATATATATATATATATATACAATCATGAAGCTACAAATGTCGTTTAATATCAAATTCACGCTACCTCGAGAGTATCTCCGATGGAATTTATCACCGAAGGAATTTATATAAGTGATAAATGAACAGGTACCACTGGGACGCGAACCCTTGACATGGACCCATTCAACGACTCCAGTGGACGTTACCACCGCGCCTGTTCATTTATCACTTATATAAATTCCCCTTCGGTGATAATTCTCCATCGGAGATACTCTCGAGGTAGCGTGAATTTGATATTAAACGACATTTGTAGCTTCATGATTGTATATAAATCACGGTGTGATAAAAAATTTCATAATAAGAGCTGCGTGTTCCAAACGTACCAACGAACTATCATGGCGGAGGTGGGTCATTGCCGAGGCTAAGTACAATTTCCCCGCTCGACGGGAAAAACAGTACAAGCAGACTCGGTAATGATTTTTAAGTACTTACTCTCTTGATGGCGCGGTGGTAACGTCCACTGGAGTCGTTGAATGGGTCCATGTCAGGGGTTCGCGTCCCAGTGGTACCTGTTCATTTATCACTTATATAAATTCCCCTTCGGTGATAATTCTCCATCGGAGATACTCTCGAGGTAGCGTGAATTTGATATTAAACGACATTTGTAGCTTCATGATTGTATATAAATCACGGTGTGATAAAAATTTCATATATATATATATATATATATATATATATATATATATATATATATATATATATATATATATATATATATATATATATATATATATATATACACACACACACGTATGTGTTTTTTGGAGCTCTCCATGTATATATGTATGTATGTTTTTGTGAAATGACCAGTTTATTTTTAAAGTCCCTGTACAGTAGACCATGCATTCTTTTTATTCAGTTGACATGAGACAAAGCAGAGTAAACATTTGCCTTCACGACAAGGTTTGATAGCTTTCTTCAGAACAAAACACGTCCTTCGTAATGTTTTCGTAAAACGTTCAGTTTCCAGTCATTTCTGCCAAATATTTTCTGATAAAGTGTGCTGACATTGTTTCCTTGCCTGAATTATATTTCAAGCCGCAGCATATGGTCGGAAACCACTTCCAAGAGTCAGGTCATAATTGAAGTTGATGGATGAAGAGTTTCTGCTTTCAGCTGTGGTTAAATATGCCATTTTTGTTTTTTGTTTTTAGGATGAGTGATGGAAAAAGATATTCAACTAATCGAATGGATCTTTTTTTTTAATAGGAAATTTCATGGCATTGCTCTTGTGTTGCATTTGCAAAAAAAAAAAAAAAAGAAGAAGAATGAAACTGCGACTGGAAATAGATAAGTCATCCTTTTACCCTATTTATGAATCACAAGGAAATTTGATCTCTTGTAGTACTGATAACAACGTAAAAGTAATAAAGCCAGACAAAAAGTTGGTTGCTAAGAAAATCTCCAGTTCTTATAATTGTGCTGTTCTTGCAGTCATAGTAAAATTATTAGTTCCACTGACTTCGCCCGGTTTGAGCACATGATATGTTTACCAAAATAAAGTGTTTTCAAGGCCACAGGGCTGCCTTTCCTTTTCCCTTTTTCTTTATTTCTTAGGAACACCCAAGCCTTCACATTTTCTTTCCTCACAGTGGAAGTGGTTCTGGCTCTCGGTAAGTCCTTGAGAGTGAGGATGACACACAACACACACACACACACACACACACACACACACACATATATATATATATATATATATATATATATATATATATATATATATATATATATATATATATATATATATATATGAGTAAACATTAGAACGCAGTGCATCTAAAAACAGCTGTTTTGAAGATAAATTCATGCACAAGAAAATCAATCAGAATTTGTAAAATAGTGCATTTTATCGTTTAAAGATTAAATTTTTTTACTTTCTACAATTATATACATTTGCGGATGTGTATGCATGTGCATGCATATTCAGTTATGGAAATTAACGCACGTATACAGGCTTATAACCGAACGACACTAACATATGCGATCCTTGTGCCGTGGACAAAACGGGCAGTGACGAGATGTGCCTAATCTTGGAAAGACGTCGACAGTATATGTGCATTAGAGGAACAATGATAAATCAGATTACTCCGATTTAAAATTTCGGGGGAGAGAGAGAGAGAGAGAGAGAGAGAGAGAAAAGCATCCTTCTGTCCCGTCATCCGCCAAGAGTCGTAAGTGTCAAAATCAGCTGATTTTTATGTCAAAGGTCAAAACCAGCTGATTTTTATGTCAAAGGTCAAAATCAGCTGATCTTTGTTTCAAACGTCAAAATCAGCTGATTTTTAGTTCAAACGTCAAAATCAGCTAGCTTTTATGTCAAACGTCAAAATCAGCTGATTTTTAGTTCAAACGTCAAAATCAGCTGGTTTTTATTTCAAGCGTGAAAATCAGCTGATTTTTATTTCAAACGGCAAAGTCAGCTGGCTTTTATTTGAAACGTCAAAATCAGTTGATTTTTACGTAAAACGTCAAAATCAGCTGAGTTTTATTGAAACGTCAAAGTCAGCTGACTTTTATTTCAAACGTCAAAATCAGCTGATTTTTATTTGAAGCGTCAAAATCAGCTTATTTTTTTTTTCATTTCTAACGTCAAAACCAGCTGATTTGTATTCCCTGTGCGATGGATGCACCGCTCCTCATCCTCCTTCTCCTCCCTGTAGCTTTACGACTTGCTAAAACGAAGTCAGGGGCGTTGCCTGTCTGCTTGTGTCGCGTCTCCCCGTGTATCCTGGAGTGGGTGCTGTCGAATTGCCAATAAACTTGATAAATGGCTGCCAAGGGGCTCCTCCGTGCCTCCTCTATCAGCATCAGTGTTTATTTTGTATTCTTTTTCCTCCAAGTTTGTGTGACGTATGGCCGAATGATGGACGTATATAGTTCATGGTCATGGCCACTTGGAATGTGATGATGACGAACGTGTTGGTTTTTATGATGAATGCGTAGCTTTTGGTGATATATATATATATATATATATATATATATATATATATATATATATATATATATATATATATATATATATATATATATATATATCCTTACGATGGCTTTTTAGTTTTAGGACGAACGTTACCAAAAGGAATGGAATGAAAGGAATGTGTTGTTACTGGATCAGCCCACTGTTATGTGATAACCGTTACGTAATAACCGTTATACGATAACTATATTACGTGATAACGGAATGATAGTAATGACTATTAGTATTTTATCCTTTGGATGATGAACTGTTACGTGAATGACTAAACACCTGCTTTGGAGAGACGTGAATCAAAAACTCACCCCTCAGCTGATTTATTGCTCCTCGCCTCACTGTGCAATTTATGGGGAATGTCTTAGCCGGCACTTTGAGTGGTCTTCTTTGATTAACTGCCGGTGTTGGTAGACTGGTTCCAGTAGTCGGTGGACTGGTGGTCATGGTAGTTTAGTGAAGGAGACGTCCTGGTAAAAAAAAAAAATTCTCGCAAAAAAAAACTTACGGTAATGCAAATAAATTGACAGCTAACAATTTCTTTAAAATGCTCTGCTTAATTCTTTTGATTTAGTAGATTTTGTTTTTTTGACAGAATATTTATTTTTATGATTTTATATTCATACTGCTCAAACTAGTATAGTCTTTATTATTTACAGGAACGTAACCTAACTTTCAAATATGGAGGCCTGAAGTTTGAAAGACAATAGTTAACAGGTAATTGTTGCTGTTCTTATATTGCAATGTGGTAAAATAAATAATGGCGAGACATAGATACATTTCTCATTGGAATTCTCCTTTCTTTTTCTTTCTTCCCAATGGACCTTCTTGTTATTTATTTATATATTTATTTATTTATCTTACAAATGATAGAAGCTTCATTATTTTGCTCAGACACGGGTGTTAGGAATAAGCAAGTCCAGAGATATTTAAATGTTCAATTTCCTTTCTTCTAATTTGGGAAGTTGTGAATATTGTTATCAATAAGAAATTATTTAAATAAGCGAATGTTATTATTATTATTATTATTATTATTATTATTATTATTATTATTATTATTATTATTATTATTATAATATTAGGCGATAATCTTATAAATATTATTGAATTTGTCGGTTTTATGAATTTTTGTTTTGTGATATGCAGTGACAGTTATGCTAAAATAATTATTTATTGTTCCCTATTAATTCTTTTACAAATTACCTTTATAATTGTTATGAAGTGAGAAGAATATATAAACTGACAATTTCTTCTTCTTCTTCTTCTTCTTCTTCTTCTTCTTCTTCTTCTTCTTCTTCTTCTTATTATTATTATTATTATTATTATTATTATTATTATTATTATTATTATTATTATTATTATTATTATTAATGCCAAGAAGTCTGCAGTAATATTCCCATAACACTTGTTGCTTGTGCTATTGCTGTCGTCACAGAGAACTACAACTGAAGTTAGAAGACATTAATTTTTTTTTCGCAAAAAAAAAAAAAAAAAAATTACTCTCCCCCACTCTCGAGTGACAAGGATATAACACCCATGTTATCCTTATCCTCCATGTTATCCTTATCTGGTGTCTGGTGACTGTCCTCTTATCCTTGTCAGGGAAGATGTTCCGCTGTCGTGATGGTATCTCTCT
>NC_089779.1:17039832-17072332 GCF_040412425.1 Macrobrachium rosenbergii
TATATATATATATATATAAACATTCTATTATAGCTTACAAGTAAGTGGACAGTATTATAAACTCATAATTCTCTCTTTCTCTCTCTCTCTCCCTCTCTCTCTCTCTCCCTCTCTCATACATATATATATATATATATATATATATATATATATATATATATATATATATATATATATATATATATATATATATATATAAATATGTAGATATACATGTATACACATATATATATATATAAACATGCTATTATAGCTTACAAGTAAATAGATAATATTATAAACTTACTCTCTCTCTCTCTCTCTCTCTCTCTCTCTCTCTCTCTCTCTCTCTCTCTCTCTCTCTCTCTCGTGCGCGCGCAAACACACACACACACACAAAACATGTACCTACAGCCTTCTCGTATTGTTTTTCCAAGTTTACTTGTAGTTATATATCTTTTATGTGTTTATTCTGTTTTTGTATTTTATTTATTTTTGCTGCTTTTTGTAATGGGTGAGATAACATGCAGCCTATAAGAGTGGTCCTGAAGACGACATTTGGAGGTTTTACGATAATCGTGGGTTCGAATCCTAACTGAAAATGAGAATTATCTTCATTAATGTATGGTTTTCAGTAGAAAGAGTATCAGGCGCCCCCACACACACACACACACACACACACACACACACACACACACGATAGAACAAAAATAAACAGTAGGGAGGTTTGAAGGTCGTAGTGGCTATTACACCCCATAATAGCGGTGAATATAACTGTTACGATCTCTGTCTGTTTCAGTGAATATAAACATACTCAACACCCCCCAAAAACACATATATGTGTGTATATATATATGCAGTGTGTGTATATATTTATATGTATGTATATATATTATAAATAAATGTATGTATATTTTATATATATATATATATATATATATATATATATATATATATATATATATATATATATATATATATATATATATATATATATATATATATATATATATATATATATAAGTATATAAATTTGTGTGTGTGCGTGTTTCTTTATAAAATAAAAAAATAAATTGAAATACCCTAAAATAAAATATAGTACAATACGTCACTGACATGTTTTTGCGTAGTTCAGAGAATATCTGAGACGAACATATAATGGGATCCATTTATCAATACTAAAAGGAATGGCAGTGGAAACGTAAAATAAATGTTCCTATTCAGAAGATGGATTACCTCCTTTAAAAAGAGAATGGACATGAAATTATGAGAGAGAGAGAGAGAGAGAGAGAGAGAGAGAGAGAGAAGAGAGAGAGAGAGAATGAGAATGCATACCCGCAGAGTTGATTTTAAAATTATAATAGTTAGAGAATCTCCTTCAAAGTTATAATAATTGAAGGAACTCACACAAATGAATTAAGACGTATTTTTTAATTAAGAGAGCAAAATATTCGCAGCATTGCTGTCACATTGCATTTTAGAACTTTTGAATTTCAAAATCAAAATATTCGTAGTATTGCTGTCACATTCAGCGATGACGCAGTGCATATTAGAACTCTTGAATTATGAGATCAAAATATTCGCAGCATTGCTGTCACATTCAGTGACGAACTGATGCATTGCATTTTTGGCATTGCAGAGTTTTAGGGAATATTGCATCTGAGCCCCATCCTTAATGTTGAGAAACACTATCCAGAAATGTTCATTAAGCTGTCGCCTCGTCTGTCAGCCTGTTAACCACATGAAGATTGCTTGGAGATGTTTCACCACTTGTCACAAGAAACTCAAGAGTACATAGGCTTTATTTACAGTGGCCAAGAATTTCTGGGCATGTCGACGCATTCCACGTGCCCCGAGGAAGTCTGGGTATATATACAGTTTTTGCAGTTAATGTAGCCAAGGAGTTCTGACAGCATAATTCATATTTAATGTGCCAAGTCTCGTTGTCTCAGAAAAAACAGTTGTCGTTCTAACTGTCGCTTTTGTATGTCGTAGTTTATTGTTTTGGAGACGACGAGAATCCAGCTTATTACCGTTGTTTATGTTCTCTGGCCCTTGTTTCTCTCTCTCTCTCTCTCTCTCTCTCTCTCTCTCTCTCTCTCTCTCTTTCTCTCTCTCTTTTGGGCGTTTGTTTGTCGCTGTTGGATGAGATTGCCGAGGTACTTACTTGAGGTATTTTCACTTTGATGCTTACTCTTCGTGACCCTAATATATATATATATATATATATATATATATATATATATATATATATATATATATATATATATATTTAAATATACATGCATATACTGTATATGTATATATGTGTGTGTGTAAATATGTGGTGTATATGTAGGCATACACATGCATAACCACATTTGTGTCTATGCACATAAACGAATATCAACCTACTCCAACTATAATACTCATACCGTATATTTCTGCAATCGTGCCCCGCATAATTCCTGCTATTTTTCACGACGGGCGCATTTCTGCCCATTTGCCCTTGGAATCAAAGCCTCCAGCCACCATAAAAAATAGCCGTTTCTCCCTTAAGGAGAGCCACGATGACACGGAACCATATTTCCCACTCGTTTCATTGTCAGACAGCTTTATATTCCTCTGGCGCCACTGCTGGGTGCGGCCGCGTTTGAGGGGACTGCCTGGTGGCCAGCCGGGCTTCGAGTTGATATTATTTTCCCCGACGTATTTTAGCAGAGGGGCGTCCCTCCCATAGAAGGGGCGTCGCCCTTTTCGTGAAGAACGTGCCCAAAGGGTCCGGCAGGTCTGACCTTTCCCAGGCGAGGTGAAAGGTCACGTAATAAGTATGGTTTGTAGAAACTTGAGACCTGATTTTTTTTCGAACTTACAATTTTTGTTAATGTTGATGTTTTATTATTATTATTATTATTATTATTATTATTATTATTATTATTATTATTATTATTATTATTATTATTATTATTGCTGTATATCAGGTCCACAATAATATTCAGTGGTGAATTATGTTGATTTTATAAAAACGTTACAAGAGCTTTCGAACCCTGTCCTTGGTTCATCTTAGACTGAACATGAACCCAGGACAGGGTTCGAAAACTCTTGTAACGTTTTTATAAAATCAACACGATTCACCACTGAATATTATTGGGGACCTGATATGCAGCATATCCCGTTCTCGATCTAGAGGAGAAAGTCCTAATTACTATTATTATTATTTATTTTGTTGGGGGGGCGGTCTGTCACAGTCATCCTATTCGACTGGGTGTTTTTTTTTTTTTTAATAGTGTTGGATGGTTCCGGGTTACATCCTGCCTCCTTAGGAGTCCATCACTTTTCTCACTATGTGCGCTGTTTCTAGTAGCACACTTTTCTGCATGAGTCCTGGAGCTACTTCGGCATCTAGTTTTGCCTTATTATTATTATTATTATTATCATTATTATTATTATTATTATTATTATTATTATTATTATTATTATTATTATTATCTTCTTAAAGGTATTATGTTACAGGCAGTGAAGTCAGTTACCGAAAGTAATTTCTCTCTCTCTCTCTCTCTCTCTCTCTCTCTCTCTCTCTCTCTCTCTCTCTCTCTCTCAATGTGTGTTGGACAGTCTTAGTTTGCTATGGTGAGAATGTTGAAAAAAAAAATTTTTTCGTAAAACTATGTTGTGTTTTGCAGTATAGTTAGCTAGGACTTTGTTTCTCACTCTCTCTCTCTCTCTCTCTCTCTCTCTCTCTCTCTCTCTCTCTCTCAGTGTGTGTTGTGCAGTCTAGTTTGCTATGGTGAGAATATTGATTTTTTTAAAACTGTGTTGTGTTTTGCAGTATAGTTTGCTAGGATTTTGTTTGTATTCTCTCTCTCTCTCTCTCTCTCTCTCTCTCTCTCTCTCTCTCTCTCTCTCTCTCTCTCTCTCTCTCTCAACGTCGTAAACTACAAAGCACGTCTCCCCGAATGCAGGTAATATTTTAACCCCGAAGATTATGGAGGAGGCAAATCATGAGTTCGTAATTTATAGTTTTGTTATTCTGAGTTCTCCTACGAGAGCTTGTGATTATGTCTGCGCCTGTGTGAACGCACGTACATGGTCGCCTGCGCGCACGCTCACACACACACACGTCAAGGCATGTGTTTGCATTCTCGTTTGGTATTAAAAAATGGATATTGCGCGACCTTCAAGACTTCCTTGGTGCCATCAGCTAACTGTCCTCATACTGTGTTATTGTTAAGGACAGGGGTCTTGAAATTTATTTAGAATTTATTGTACACTTAAGTTCTTATGAGGTGTTTGCGTAAAATACCCCAATGAGGTTTTAAGTGTAGTTGATGATACAGGAGTTTCACTATGTATGCATGTATGTATATATATATATATATATATATATATATATATATATATATATATATATATATATATATATATATATATATATATATACGACCTGTGCTTTTGCGTGACTATTTTGACATATAATTAACTAGAAATTGATTTTAATATCTAATTTACAGCAGCCTGGGCATATTTTACATCCAAAGGGTGAATCGTGAATGAGAAGTGCATTTTCCCGGCCAGGATTCGAACCTGGGCCTTTTAGTTAGATACAGTGATGGTGCTTGGATGGAAGTTATTCAGAAGGTATAATGAATCTAATATATATATATATATATATATATATATATATATATATATATATATATATATATATATATATATATATAATATATTATATTATATTATATTATATTATATTTTACAGTATTTCCTTTCAAGATAAAATGTCATATCAAATAAAACATTTCCAAGTTTCTCATGAATAGATTCTCTTCATTACGCCACTCCCCCCCCCAAAAAAAATTAACTTTTATGGGAAATATTTACCCATTTCATTCATTTCTATCTTCCTATTTTTCCTTTTATGTTAAGGTCGTCTGGTCGGGCAATAAAAAAAAGATAAAAAAAAAAACTCCGCAAGCAATGGCAAAATGTTACGTGCTTGCGTGATTGCTTCAGACATCACTTCGTTTCACAGGGAGTCGCTGATAGAAATAATGGTCTTTGGACTCGCTTGAACACGGGCTTAGGACAGCCTAAATGACGGGCAAAATACAGTAGATGTAACCTCTTTGGTGTTGTGCAAATGTTGGCCGTGTTTCTCGCGTAATGGTGGGTGATTTCTTCGGCAGTTTGTGTAAATAATAAAGAGTATTATGCGTGTGAGGGAGGCGTTTTGGTGATGATTGTGTGGTTATGCAAATGAAGGAAATATATAAGGAAGTGTTATGTGCGGATAATGAGTGGTTATGCAAACGATACGAATGCTTTGCACGACCCTTATGCAAACAGTGGGTGAATATGCAGATGATAGGAATGATTTACACGACCTTATGTACAGTAAACAGTGGATGAATATGCAAATGATCTGGATGATTTACAAGACCTTTTGCAAATAGTGGATGAATATGCAAATGATAGGAATGATTTACACGACCTTATGCAAATAGTGGATGAATATGCAAATGATTGGGAGGATTTACACGACCTTATGCAAGTAGTGGATAAATATGCAAATGATATGAATGATTTACACGACCTTATGCAAATAGTGGGTTATGCAAATGATATGAATGATTTACATGACTTTATGCAGGTAGTGGATAAATATGCAAAAGATAGGAATGATTTACACGACCTTATGCAGATAGTGGTTGAATATGCAAATGACAGGAATGATTTACATATTATGCAAACAGCGGTTGAATATGCAAATGACAGGAATGATTTACACGATAATGGGTGATAATGGAAATTTTAGGAATGTTAAGCATAAAATGACCTCATACAGATAATTAGCAATTATGCAAATGGCATTAACTTAAATAGATGGTGGGTAATTGTATGAATATTGGGGATTTCTCGTGTGAAATTGGCTTTTTAATCAGAAAATGGGCGATTATGGAATTCGTTGGAATGCTGTGCGTCAAATTGGCTACTTAAATTGATAATCGGAAATTTGAGGTACAAAAACACGAATTATAGAAATTATCGAACGCTTTTTTCCCCTAATAATGAACATGGTATGAAAAAAATGGTGTAAAATTAGAAAATACTGGTGTTAATGAATATAATGTATATTTCACATAATATACGTATGTATAATATATTATTATGCATAATAAGTATGTTGTGCAAAAACAATTATGTATAATGAGAAGATGCAGGTTATTATATATATTATGTATATCATATATAATATACATATGTATAATGTAATATATTATACATAATAAGTATGTTATGCATAATATACACAATATACTTATGTGAATAATGATTATGGAATTCCAACAATGAAATTAAGAAGGTTGAGTATGCCTTAGAAGTACTTTGTATTTTATTTAAAACATAAGTGTTTATATTAAGGAAAATAATGACACATGTAAAATAAAGGATACAAATTATTTAGGCATGCATGCAAGTAATGGCGTTATATGATATAGTTTATGGTATCCGAATAAAGGAAAAAGTAGAAATTACTTTATCGAGTTGATGTTCTGTCACTTAATCCGCCTCTGGATCATAATAAGATAAAATTTGTTCATGAGAGTTATTATTATTATTATTATTATTATTATTATTATTATTATTATTATTATTATTATTATTATTCAGAAGATGAACCCTATTCATATGGATCAGTCCCACACAGGATCCATTGATTTGAAATTCAAGCTTCCAAAGAATATTATGGTGTTCATTAGAAAGAAGTACCAGAAGGTCACAGGAATTACAGAAAGAAGAGATCAGTTTTTAGAAAAGAAAAAGCAAATGAAAAAAATTAATAAACAAATAGATAAAAACGTAAGTAAATTATCAAGATGCAAGGAGAATTGGTTTAGGGAAGTAGTGTGTTGAGTGAAGATTGAAAGACGGAAACAGGATGAATTCCACAGCTTGGCTGTGGAGCGTAAGAAACGGAATGTCATAATTATCTTCTGTGATATGAATCCCGGAAATGATTTGAATTCTCATGCAGACAGAGGAAGGAATGTTGCGCAATGTTGCATTAGTTTCGCCCCAACCTTGCCCCCCTCCCAAATCACGAGATTATTTGGTTTTATCTAGCATCGTAGTGGGTGTGGTAATGCCGTCAGTGCACCTCACGTGGTGCTCTGTAGGCATTACTTTAGGTTCTTTGCAGCGTCCCTTCCCTAGGCCCCTAGCTGCAGCCTCTTTCATTCCTTTTACTGTACCTCCGTTCATATTGTCTTCTATCGTGCTATCTACACCCTCCTAACAATTGTTTCAAAGTGCAACTGCTTTGAGGTTGTCCTCCTGTTACACCTTTCAAACCTTCTTACTGGCGATCTCCCTTTCAGCGCTGAGTGACCTCGTACAGTAGGTCCTAGCGCTTGGCCTTTGGCCTAAATTCTACATTCTATTCTATTTAGCATCAGAGACCTGGGTACAATAACGCCAATGTCTGTCAGCACCGTATACTATCAGGTGCAAGGCGCACAGGTATGGAATATTACAAATATGTTTCATTAAAGTACCTTCATCCATATGTAAAGAAAACAGCGCGTTCTGTTGGGCACATAAATACAGGTGGTCATGTATCGGCAGATGCTTGTTGTGTTGGACAAAATGAGGACCTAGTGAACTAAATACCTTACGATCTACAGGAGCGGACGAAGAGAAATGACTACAGAAAAGATTCGTTTAGAATGCAATAAAAATTATGGAAAAGACGTTATAATTCTAATGTAAGTACAGATATATATATATATATATATATATATATATATATATATATATATATATATATTATATATATATATATATATATATATATTATATATATATATATATATATATATATATATATATATATATATATATATATATATATATATATATACGTATATAGAAAAATAAGTGAAACAAAGAGCACTGGGATGTGTGAGCGGTTGGTGGACGGCAATAGATGAAATTAGGAACCGGAAGGTTAGATTATTATTGAGGAAGAGGGATGTGGGAGTGGGGTTGGGGAGGGTGAAGAGTTGCCACATGCTTCGCGCTCACTAAATTTTTGGAGCAATTAATCCTGAATTTGTCCCTTTCATCCTAATGCAGATCGTCCTGAGGGAGATATATATATATATATATATATATATATATATATATATATATATATATATATATATATATATATATATATATATATATATATATTTATTTATGATTCTGGGGAGATATAGTTTCTAATTTTTTGACAAATCTGGGGAGGCATAGTTGCTATAATTTTTTTTTTATATAATTCTGAGGAGATATATTGCTAATTATTTTTATGATTCTGGGGAGGTAGATTTGCTAATTATTTTTTAAGATTCTTGGGAGATAGATTTGTTAATTTTTTTCATATAATTCTGGGGAGATATAGTAGCTATATTTTTTTTATAATGCTGGGGAGATATAGTTGCTATATTTAAAAAAAATAACTCTGGGAAGATACAGTTCCTATATTTTTTTACTGATATATAGAGCCATTGTACACTTTCAAATTGACATATTCCAAATGAGAATCTGTTTATTAGTTTCCTTATGAATCATATCTGAAAGCTGGTCCATTTCCCCACATGTTTTCAGAGAAAAATCCATTTAAAGAGAAAACTGGTAGAATCAAGATATTTTCTGATACGTGCAGAGGTTGCTTCACATTGCCTAATTAATATATTTCATGCCCACCCAACCCCACTTTTTTATGTGATTCCGGTGTGGAATGCCTTTTGTCATTTTTTTCGAATGCATTTAAACCTTATTTTCATTTTCATTTTGTAAGTTATATAAGTGAGACGGGAGCGAATATTTCTTTAAACGAACTCTAAACGTGACTATTAAAAACTTGAGGAGGTTAAAAGTTATTTTATGCTATTGATCTTCCCAAATAATTTAAGTGACGGCCAACATGGCTGTTCTTATCCGGTGTCCCACAAGGTCATGTCCTGAAAACGCTTCTGTTTGTAGCTTTTAACTACTAAAGCAATAATTGACCTGTGGAACTGATTGATTGATTTATGGTTATTAAAACTGGCGTCACAACATCCAGGTTATTGACGCCGGACCTGTGAAATAAGGTAGCACAAGACGCATTGATACATCTCTCATTGCAGTTGTACCCTACCTTGATGTAGAACTGACGAGTTCTTAGTATTATCACGCAAGGTGATCCAATTGGTAAGCGGTGTGGTCGGCTGGGCATGGGGCAGAATAAAAACTCAAGACTGTTGACAAGCTGATCTGGTGTTGTGAATCCACCTCACCATTCACAGTGCATAGGAACCGCTTTAATTATCAGTGATTTGAAGTGTGTACCAATACTCTCTTTTATTTTTTTATTGTAAGTTTTTTCTTCGTAGTATTTGAAATTTAAGATTTACCAGAAAGCTGGTTGTAATTAAGGCTTCTTATATATACTGGGGTGATGGTTTTAAGCCACCTATACTTGGTTATTTATTTTAACATAATTAGAAAATTGTTCTTAAGTCATTGTGTGAGCAGCTCTTTTGGGTCTATATAGTTTAGTACCCCCGTAAGTGGGTAGTGCCATCAGTGCACCTCATGCGGTATACTATAGGCATTGCTTCAAGTTCTTTGCAGCGTCCCCTCGGGCCCTAGCTGCGACCCCTTTCATTCCTTTTACTCTGCCTCCGTGCGTATTCTCTTTCTTACATCTTGCTTTCCACACCGTCCTAACAATTGTTCCATAATGCAACTGCTTTGAGGTTTTCCTCCTGTTACACCTTTTATACCTTTTCACTGTTAATTTCCCTTTCAGTGCTGAATGACCTCATAGGTCCCATCGATTGGTCTTGGGCCTAAATTCTATATTCTATTCTATTCTATACAGAGTAGTCTACAGCGCTCGAAATCGTTGCCTGAGCGCCAACGAGTTCGTGTGTGCTACTCTCTCTTATTAACTTAATCCCTAGACGGGGTCGCTGTTTTTGGTGAGTCTTTCCTAAGGCTGATTTCTCAGTGGGCTTTGGGAGCTGTTCCTGACTCCAATCCTGCCTCTTTATCCTTGAGGGTTAGGAAGTATAAGAAGCAAAGTAATTACGATGAATAGGAATGCAAAACTATGAGAAATAGCACCCACACCGTGCACGTCACGCCCCTAAACCGCCCACGGTCCACTAGTCCACCCAATTGCAAACGGGCACCAGTGACCCTTGGAGCTTATACAAAGGGCACGGGCCAGCAACCCCACCCTCGAAAGCCCGCCGGAAATGCGCACCACTCTGGCGCCACACCGGTTCTGTATTTATTTCTTAATTGTTGTGTTTATTTTAGTTATTTATTTTAGTTTCCTGTAAAAGAAAACTATTGTGCGGGCTTTGTCTGTCCGTCCGCACTTTTTTTTGTCTGCCTCGGATCTTGAAAACCACTCAGGCTAGAGGGCTGCAAATTGGTATGTTGATCATCCACCCTCCAATCATCAAACTTACCAAATTGCAGCCCTCTAGCCTCAGTAGTTTTTATTTTATTTAAGGTTAAAGTTAGCCATGATCGTGCTTCTGGCAACGGCACAGGCCGGGCCACCACCGGGCCGTGGTTAAAGCTTCATGGGCCGCGGCTCATACATCATTACACCGAGACCACCGAAAGATAGTTCAATTTTCGGTGGCCTTGTTTATACGATGTACAGGAAACTCGATTGCGCCGAAGAAACTCCGGAGCATTTTTTACTTGCTTCTCATTAAACTCGCCTCTCTCTCTCTCTCTCTCTCTCTCTCTCTCTCTCTCTCTCTCTCTCTCTCTCTCTCTCGGAAACACTCAGTTCTTCTGCTTGATCATCCCGTGTTTCAGGGACACAAAAGAGTCACGAACAGAATGTATGAGGCCTGAAGTATGAAATTTATCAATTACCTAGGAGCGCTATTGTCTGAAGTGTCTTGTTCTGTTAAGAAGGCCCACTCTGCCGGCGCCAACTCAATAAACCATTAATGGCAGCGTCACAGACTCGCTCACACGTGCGCTGGCTGCGCCGTTTAGACGAAGTCTTAGAAAAAGTCTGCATCAAGGGGACCTTGGTCTGCGTAAGCCTGCTTTGTGTAAGCAAACTGTGTCCGTGCCGCTTCCTGGATATTAGTGGCTGACTCGATGCTTAGCAACTGCTGCTGATTATTATTATTATTATTATTATTATTATTATTATTGGAGAAACAAATCCACAGCTATATATGTATGTATATATATTTAAAAATAAAACTACAGATTCCCAAAAGCTATCTGCACAGCTTTATCTTTAAATATAGTACATTTACATAACCGTGGACTTGTTTCCCCATTTGGAGACTCATGCTACTGTGAGTATTTTTAAAATTATTATTATTATTATTATTATTATTATTATTATTATTATTATTATTATTATTTGAACTAAGGATGAGACCCAACTCCTGTCTTGCTCTTCAGGAAGAACTGAATTTGCGTAAACGCCTTCCCCGAAAAGCGAATCAGATAGCAGCTGAATCTCTCTCTCTCTCTCTCTCTCTCTCTCTCTCTCTCTCTCTCTCTCTCTCTCTCTCTCTCTCTCTTAGAAACGAGGTAGTTTCTTTTGTTCGAATCCAAACCCTGCAATTATAATCCCAAATTTTTAGCCCTGCCAGGCGCGCTAGTTGTCCGGAAGACTGGTGTATATGTCGGTGGGTTACCTGGGGCAGGTCCCAGGGGTTTCTATGGGGTCCTGGGAGCTGGTGGCCGTAGGGGTCTTAATGTAGAACAGGGTTTGGGTAAAGTTGAGTGAAAGTGAAATGGAGTAGACCCACATGCTTCCCCTGTTTTTCCTTTCCACTTGTAACCTCTTCTCTTTTTCTTCGATCCTGGGCTGGAAAGGGGCACTAGATTGCCAGTGTCGGTGACCACTGAACTTAGAGATTATTATTATTTAGAGTTTACCCTTTGAATGACTTCCTTCGAGGGCAAGAGGCTGGGTTTTGCGCGAATCTGCTTGGTATACGAGTGGGCTTCTCTGGCCGCCATTACTGGTAATATATTGCTCGCCAAGAAGCCCAGTTTATGTAGATTTTCTCGCGGTTTCTCTGTTTTACTTTTTGCCCCCCCTTCTCTCTCTCTCTCTCTCTCTCTCTCTCCCCCAACTTTTATTTTTTTTTTTGGGGGGGGGGATAGGCCCAAAAGGCCTTCGGAGATTTTTATAGCTGGTGTGATCAACGTGCCGGCAGATTTCTGGGTTTGTATTCTCCATACGCTTCTTTATTTTCTTTTTTGTCTTTTTTTTTATTTTTTACTTAATCAAGTCCATCGTTTGGCATCCCTTATATAAGTAGATCGCGTGTCAATGAGTCGGTCAGTATTTCATCCGTAGGGTATTTTGTGATACCTTGAGCATTTAAGGAATTTTTGGCCGTTTTTCTTGACAGGTTTTGATTTTCAAACTAAGAGACTAAAAACAAAAATCTAAGGCTGTTTTCGTATTGATAGAAAATTATGAAATATTGTATTGGTAACCATTAATTGTCATGTTTTCTTAAGTTGTTATGTATTTATTTATCAATTTTTCCTTCTAGTAACTGATCTCTTCTTTTTTCTGTATTTCCTATTACCTTCTGTTACTTCTTCCAAATGAACACCATAATATTCTTTGGAAGCTTGAATTTCCAGTCGGTGGCCCCTTTGGTGGGCTTGTTCCATATGAATATGGGTCATCTTCTGAATATAATAATAATAATAATAATAATAATAATAATAATAATAATAATAATAATAATAATAATAATAATAACATATTTAAAACCATTCTACTATTAGATTGCCCAGACTCCATCTTATATATCTCATTAGATACCAACAATGGTAATCTACTCTGACAGTTTTCCAGTATCTGTGCAGCCTGACTATTTTCTAACACTTGCATCTCGCCTTTAACAAAAATGTACATAAAATGCCCCCCCTCTTCTTCGCTGTACAGCCCGCCACAACGTTCCCCCCTCTCACTTGGTTTCCTCACAATGGAATTGGAAACTGTTAACCATTTGCGTGCATAAATCATCTCACGACAGAGGGACAGGCATTCTCGCCAGGTTCCTGACTGGAATATGTAACAAGCATTCTCTCTCTCTCTCTCTCTCTCTCTCTCTCTCTCTCTCTCTCTCTCTCTCTCTCTGCGGCTGTGATTTATGCAGGCTCGCCCTAGTGGATAGCTTCATCACTTCTGCTGTGCTTTTACTCTTTTTCCCATTTTTGCAGGTTAGAAGTAATTTGAATATTTTTCGCCACTTATGTAATGCATTTGGTACTTCCTTGACGTCTTGTTATATGTATAAGAGTCTTGTCATTATTTATTGACCTTTGCTTTCATCTTTACATGCATTCAGTATATCTTTCTTCTGTGCATTTTTGTAGCTTATGTTTTCGTTGTTTTACTCTTCCCTTTCTCACAGTCTTTCTAATATCGACCCTTTTCGTTTTGTGTGATGCTCCCCGTTGTTTAATTCCTTTTTGTGAGATTCTCCTTTTTTATTCTTTCCGTACCCGCTTCGTGTTGTCTTCTCTGCGCCCAGGTGTGCAATTGGGTGCCATAAACTTCACTCTTTAAACCGTTCTCTTTTTTTTTTAAGTTAAAATATGGATCACCCGAACTACTTAAAATGGAGGCCGAGCCATTGGTCAAATCACGCAGAGCCTCCGCTGTATAAGGTCTTGTAAAAGGTGTACGCCATATTTTTAAGTCAGCCTTGCAGGTACAATTAACCCCCACCCCAGTCTCCACCCCCACCCATCCACCCATCACACACACACACACATAATATTTTAGGTCTGTACGCTTCCTCCCCTCTCTCTCTATACCACGAAACTTAGGAGCATTCTAAGTGTGTGTGTGTACATTTGAATACACAGCTCACACCTCTTGCCTCGTGCCCCTACAAAGGTGGGTTTTGTGGGGTGGGGGGGCGTTGGAGGTCTCTCTCTCTCTCTCTCTCTCTCTCTCTCTCTCTCTCTCCATAGTCCTATACGTTTTTAAGGTCCATCGCCTTGTGGTATTCCCGGAATGCTCACCACTCTCTCTCTCTCTCTCTCTCTCTCTCTCTCTCTCTCTCTCTCTCTCTCTCTCTCTCTCTCTCGTTTCCGAAGAGCAATTAATGTTCGTCCAGGATAATGAGATATTTACATTTGAAGGGGCATTACCTTCTCTCTCTCTCTCTCTCTCTCTCTCTCTCTCTCTCTCTCTCTCTCTCGTAATGGTAGAAGTATTTTAACCTATAAAATTGTGTTCAAAAGAATGATAGTGATTTATGATGTCGTAATTACGCTAATAGCAGTTGTATTGCTTTGTATGACACAGTTACTATAAAGAATTTGCATGCGTAGTCACGTGTATATATATATATATATATATATATATATATATATATATATATATATATATATATATATATTATACATACAAATATATATCTATCTTTCTATATATATTATATATATATCATTATATATGTGTTTATGTAAGTATACTGTATATACAAATATATTTACATATATATATATATATATATATATATATATATATATATATATATATATATATATATATATATATAATTGCATTTTTATCCTTGCGGGTATATGTACATACACAAATAAGTTGTCTGATTAGGCTTGTAAATTATTTGTAATCCATTCCTCTGTGTTTTACTTTATTGTCTTAAGAAGAAAAAAGAAAATATAAAACGGATATCTTTCAAAAGCAATATTGATTCCTCACCATTCCCCGCTGTTATAGTGAGGCTCAGGAATTCTCACCCGTGCTATTTCCTACTGCAGAAACTTGAAAAGTGACCGACCGCTCCTGAGACTTAGCCTTTTTTGACCCGGGATAGACTGCAACCCGCAAATCTGGACGGGCCAGGTATGCAGTCCATTGCACAGAAGTCCTTCCTGCTTAACGTGGAAGATCCACTGAATAAGATTTAGTATTTGGGTTACGTTTTTAATGTTTAATATTAACAGTTTCCCCGTAGGGGGGTAGTGCCGTCAGTGCACCTCATGCGGTGCACTGTAGGCATTACTAAAGGTTCTTTGCAGCGTGTCTTATGCCCCTAGCTGCAACCCCTTTCATTCCTTTTACTTTACCTCCTCTCATATTCTCTTTCTTCCATCTTACTTTCCTCAACCATCTCTTAACAATTGATTCACAGTGCAACTGCGAGGTTTTCCTCCTGTTGCACCTTTCAAACGTTTTACTCTCAATTTCCGTTTCAACGCTGAATGACGTCATAAGTCCCAGTGCTTGGCCTTTGGCCTAAATTCTATATTCAGTTCAATTGAATTCAATATTAACAGTTTTTCTTTATAATTTTACGTTATGAAAGTTTTTATACTGTTTTAACTATATGATTGATGGGGAAACGTCGGTGGTTGTGGTTTACAAATGGAAATGTCAAATAGCATGATGTTCATTGTTTGATTGATACTAAAAAAAAAAGTTGCATATTGACCAAAGTGTTCATATGGATCATCAGTCAGAGAGAAGAAGAAGAAGAAGAAGGAGGAGGAGGAGGAGTCTTTATGGTAGGTCAGAATCTTGAGTGAAATATGTTTAGTTCTAAAATCGCAATTCACTATACTTGCGAAAGCTGAGCGAAGCCATCTATCGCCAGCGTTGTCATGATTCCTTATTTTTCAGCAAAAATCCTTGTTCACGTATGTTGATGGCTTCAACAAACAACAATGTTAGAAGTTGCTGTCACATTTGCATCTAAAATGCAGCATTAATAAAGAATTTGAGGAGTACAACCATCTTCGTCTAATGTGTTTAATTCAGTTTCGAGTTATTGGCTACATTATTATTAACAAGAAAAAAAAGGAAAGCAAAGATTAGCAGATGGAATAATGGATAACAGTATGGGTGGGAGAGGAGTGTTTCTCTTACAAAGCACAATTCATTCTATTCGATAACTAATTCATGTGACGATCTTACATTCTTAGTGAATATTGAACTTGCATTCTCATTGAATCAGTTCCTTACATAAAAGGAGCAGTCTGGAACTGTTGCATAAAAAGAACTTGTACAAGAAAACGTTATTAGAAACTGTATACATTAAAAGGCCACCATGTCAAAATCTCAATAAATAAATAAATAAATAAATAAATAAATAAGTGGTATAAAAACAAAATAAATTGCAAGCAAAAAATTAAGTTTTGTTTGAAAACGTTATTAGAAACTGAGAATATTAAAAGGCCACCATGTCAAAATCTAAAAAAAAAAGTATAAAAACAAAGTAAATTGTAAGCAAAAAATTAAGTTTTGCATGAAAACGTTATCAGAAACTAGGAAGATTAAAAGCCCACCATGCCAAAATCTCCCCCCCCCCGCCGAAAAAACAAGGAAAAGGTTACAAAAGCAAAGTAAAATATAAACAAAACATGACCTGTACATGAAAATGAAAACGTTATGAGAAACAGTAGGTTGAGGGACCACCATGCTAAAATCTCCAACAAAATTTTTTTCACAAAAACAAAGTGATATGTAAGCAAAAAAATGACTTGTACATGAAAACGTTATTAGAAACTGAATAGGTTAAGGGACCACCATGCCAAAATCTCAAAAAAAAAGTTACAAAAACAAAGTAAAATGTAAGCAAAAAAATAACTTGTACATGAAAAAGTTATGAGAAACTGACAGGATTAATTAAGGGACCACCATGCCGAAATCTCAAAAAAAAAAAAAAATGGTTTAAAAACAAAGTGAAGTGTAAGAAAAATTAGAATAAAGCGTTCTCCTACTATTAATTCTTTACATAAACGGAATATTCTGAAACTAATGTATAGAAATAACCTGTGCATGAAAACATCATTAGAAGTTGGGGAGATTAAGAGACCACCATGCCAAAATCTCAAAAAAAAAAAAAAATAAAAATAAAGAAAGGTACAAAAACAAAGTAAAGTTTAAGCCAAAAAAACAAAAAAATTCTACGTGGGTGGGGTTCTGCGCTCCTCGCATTTGCATAATTCTTGAAGGTGCGAGGCCGTAAAGGAATCAGAATGAGGTGCAGACACGTTAGTCGAGATGTTGACCAAATACGCTTCTTATTTGCTTCTTATTTACTCTTGTTTGCTTGCTTGTCCATCGCCTCTCGTGGTGTGTGTGTGTGTGTGTGTGTGTCCCGGCGCCTATGGAGGCGGGCGCTTAGTGAGAATTTGGACCCTTGTTAATGTCTTTTGCGTTGGGCCCTACTGTAGTCTAGGGGCTTCCTTGTATGAGGTTTATGTTTTATATGTATATGCATATGTACACATATATATATAGTATTCTTTATATATGTATACATATATATATGTATATGTATATGTATATATATATATATATATATATATATATATATATATATATAAAATATATATATATATATATATAATATATGCGTACAGTACATTGTCACGTTTGAATTAGTGACAAAACTTCTCTCTCTCTCTTTTCTCTCTCTCTCTCTCTAATATATATATATATATATATATATATATATATATATATATATATATATATATATATATATATATATATATATATTCCTTGTAGTCAGCAGTTATCAGTGTAACATTACATATGATAGACTATTCTGGAAGGAGGCCACAAGGCCCAATCCTGAAATATCTAGCATTCCTCTGTTTATCTAAGTAATGGAAAATGCACCAGATAGGTACCTGACTGTAGTGGGTCGCAGTCAGGATGGACAAGGGCACTGGACTGGCAACCTCGGCCCAGAAGCCTTACTAAGAACTTGAAGATCGAACCCTTCAATGGAAAAACGAGTGTGTGGTGAATATATGTACAAATACCCCTTAGGAGGCTAGTGCAGTCAGTACACCTCATGTGGTGCACTGTAGGCTTACTTAAGGTTCTTTGCAGCGTCCCTTCGGCCCCTAGCTGCAACCTCTTTTATTCCTTTTGTTGTACCTCCGTTCATATTCTCTTTCTTCCATCCTACTTTCCGCCCTGTCTAACAATTGTTTCATAGTGCAACTGTTTTGAGGTTTTCCTCTGTTGTATTTTCAAGCCTTCTCACTGTCAGTTTCCCCTTTCAGCGCTGAATGACCTCATAGGTCACAGCGCTTGGTCTTTGGCCTAAATTCTATATTCCAGTTCTGTTTGCACATATAGTATATTTTTTTTTTTACCATGGTCTCATCCGTGATTCAGGAGTTAAAGTACGAATTTGGAAGCGACTTGAGTGTTGTTTTTCATTTCTGTCTCTACCCTCTGCCAGAGGAAACGGGTATTTGCTGGACGGGCACTTCCACTGGAAACTAAATTTACTCTCGACGATTGGAAAGCTCTGGCAGTATATTGAACGGACATATTTTTTCCCCACTTCCAGTAATGAAAACACATTCCTCGTGTTTGTCCTTAAGCAAAGCGACTGTATACAACCAAGTTTAAGAGAGCAAATCTAGAACATCGAACTTTAAACCTTCTTAAACCTTCACTAAAGGTCCTCATAGTTGCAGAGGACCTTAGTGAAGGTCAAGAGCTCCTTCTCTATATTGACTAAATCAAACTTGGCTAAATACACTGGATTTTTCTTAACCATTTTCCAACTTATCTGGTGTGCGTATCTGCTTACCAGCCTTCTGTATGTTCGTTTGTACTGTGAATCTCTTTCGCTATGTATCAGCCCTCTTGAAGATGTCTTACAAAAGTAGGCGAAACCGGTCGGAATTCATGCCCATTATTTCATTTTCCCTTCAGTGCGTCTCCATATCACGTGATTCTGTCATTTTACGTAGATGATATTAAGTTCAAATACGACCCCCTCCCCCTGTTAAGGAAGCCAAATTTCCCGTTGTAGACACGTATCAGGAGGCAAAAATAAATTGGAAAACCGCAGAGCCACTCACCCGTAATCTGGTAACAAAAACAAACCTCCTTAATGCTTATCTACAGGACTCCCGACCCGGCGGCAGCAGTAACTGTCATGTTATCTGTAACTGTCACGTTATCTGTGACTGTCATGTTAACTGTCGCCCGTTTAAACAATAGTCATAAATGCTTATCTCTCGCTTTACTGCTAGGAATAACATGGCGCCCATTGACCCCTCCCCGTGTCGTATCAAATGTCAGTTTTCAGTGCCAGGATATTCGCGGGTTAATGCCGCGACAAATTCCTCGCTATTGTGAAATCGTCGAAATAACGAGATTCTTTTAATGAATAAATTCCTCGGTAATTCTGTTGAAATGTTTTGTTAAATTTTAATGAATAAATTTCGCTGTAATTCTGTTGAAGTATTTTGTTAACTTTTAATGAATAAATTCCGCTGTAATTCTGTTGAAATATTTTGTCGACTTTTAATGAATAAATTCCACAGTAATTCTGTTGAAATATTTTGTCAACTTTTAACGAATAAATTCCTCAATAATTCTGTTGAAGTGTTTTGTTAACTTGTAATGAATAAATTCCGCTGTAATTCTGTTAAAAATTCTGTTAAAAATTACAGAATTATGGACAATTATTGTGAGTTTTATTATTATTATTATTATTATTATTATTATTATTATTATTATTATTATTATTATACTGCAAGGGTTGGTGTACAGTGTTGTGTTCAGAGAAAAACCGTAAAATTGAAATGGAATAAGAAACAAATGAAAGACAAACAGTTTAAATACTGAACAAATGTACATTACACACACGTTTATCATTGCAAAAGAAGACCTTATATTATGAATTCCATGTCATAGCATGTCTTAAATGTAGGAATGTTAGGACCTCCTAATGATAAATTTTCTGTCTGTATTTTGCTCTTGTCATAGTTCAGTACACTGAATGTACGTCTTATCATTTTAACTAATTTTTTATATTAATTTTAAAAAAGGGTTTAAAGTTAACAATAATTATAATCATCACCAGACTGCTACTGCTAATACTGCTGTTGTTAATATTAATAATAATCATAATGATAGTCCGCGTTACGTCCACCTCACGCGCGGTGCACTGTAGGCATTACTTAAGGTTCAGTGCAGCGTCCCTTCGGCCTCTAGCTGCAACCACTTTTATTACTTTTACTGTACCACCACGCATATTCTTTCTTCCATCTTACTTTCCACCCTCTTCTAATAATTGCTTCATAGTGCAACTGTTACACCTCTGTAACCTTTTACTCTCAGTTTTCCTTCCAGCGCTGAATGACCTAATAGGTCCCAGCGCTTGGCCTTTGGCCTAAAGCCCTAAATTGTATATTCTATTCTTGAGTTACGTCACTTCCTATAATAGCAATAGTATTAGCAATAATTGTATGCTAACTTAAGAATGTCATATAATTTGGTAAATGCAATTAAGGTACTCAATGCCTCCACATTTTCTGATATATATATATATATATATATATATATATATATATATATATATATATATATATATATATATATATATATATATATATATATATATATAATCAGAAAAGCTACAAACGTCCTTTAATATCAATTCACTCTACCTCGAAATAATATATTTTCATATATGTTACCGAAGGGAATTTTTAGTTGATAATAAGTCCACCGTCCCGTGGGGTCGAACCAGCGACGGACGAGGAATCAGGACTACAGTGACGCACTAACGAAATCGGCCACAAGAGAGTTCTGACGGGTGAGTTGATGGGAGATGTTATTCACTTATACCTCTCTTGTGGCCGATTTCGTTAGTGCGTCACTGTAGTCCTGATTCCTCGTCCGTCGCTGGTTGACCCCACGGACGGTGGACTTATTATCAACTAAAATTCCCCTTCGGTAACATATATGAAAATATATTATTTCCGAGGTAGAGTGAATTGATATTAAAGGACGTTTGTAGCTTTGATTGTATATGAATCACGGTGATGTGATAAATAGTCATAATATGGCTACGTGCGACAAACGCACTACACGGTCAACATGGCAGAGGTGGGTGGATATCGTCTCCAAACGCAAAACACCTGAGTTCGACGGGTGAGTTGATGGGAGATGTTATTCACCTATACCCTCTTGTGGCCGATTTCGTTAGTGCGTCACTGTAGTCCTGATTCCTCGTCCGTCGCTGGTCTGACCCCACGGGACGGTGGACTTATTATCAACTAAAAATTCCCTTCGGTAACATATATGAAAATATATTATTTCCGAGGTAGAGTGAATTGGATATTAAAGGACGTTTGTAGCTTTCTGATTGTATATGAATCACGGTGATGTGATAAATAGTCATATATATATATATATATATATATATATATATATATATATATATGTGTGTGTGTGTGTGTGTGTGTGTGTGTGTGTGTGTGTGTGTGTGTGTGCATAAATACACGATCATTTGACCATGAAAATAAGAAATGTCATATTGGCTTATTTATTTATTTATCCATTTATTTATTCAGTTGAAGTTTAATTAATTCAATACCTGCGTGGGTATTCATCTTCAGAAGTATTTACCAAGATGTTTTCATCTGTATTTGTGAATATTTCCCATTATTTTTTAACTAAATTATTTATCACGCAAAAACTTTTCCCCCGGCGTAGACGTCTACTAGTCGTCGTGACGCCACGTTATGCAAATACATCATTCAAGTGAGGGTTGAGTGATATATGTTTTCACGGGAGAAGAGATAATGAGCGGGCAGAACCAGATTATATGTTTGTAACCATTTTAGTCCTGTGGAATAAATGTAACATTTTATATATATATATATATATATATATATATATATATATATATATATATATATATATATACATACATATCTACATGTGTATATATATGTGTGTGCATATTGTAATATACAGTATATATATATATATATATATATATATATATATATATATATGTATATGTATGTATGTATGTATGTATATATATAGATATGTATATATACATATATATAATGTATATATATACAGTATATATATATATATGTTTTTATATATATATATATATATATATATATATATATATATATATATATATATATATATATATATATATATATATATATATATATATATATATATATATATATATATATATATATATATATAGTGTGTGTGTGTGTTTTTACATTGATGTATTTATTGAGTTACTGTACATGCTTCTGCACGTTACCCAGGCCTTTATCAAACCTCTCTCTCTCTCTCTCTCTCTCTCTCTCTCTCTCTCTCTCTCTCTCTCTCTCTCTCTCTCTCTCTCTCTTCTTCTCAAGATTTCTCAGTCGACCTGACCATTCACATGTCCTTTCCCTCCGTTTATCTCACTGCCTTATTCTCATGCAGAACCGCGCTCTCCACATTACCTGTAACTAATTTGCATATTCCAAAACGGTTTCAAAGTGTCTCGGCATATTATGTTCATCACTCACCAGGATTTTTTGTTTTTTCTGGCCCAGGTCGGTATTTCTTCATTTGCTCTCTCTCTCTCTCTCTCTCTCTCTCTCTCTCTCTCTCTCTCTCTCTCTCTCTCTCTCTCTCTCTCTATATATATATATATATATATATATATATATATATATATATATACACTTATATATAATATATATACATGAATTTTGTTTTTGTATTTTTTTGTCCCAGCTCAGTTTTTCTTCATTTTGTTCATTCTCTTGTCTCTCTCTCTCTCTCTCTCTCTCTCTCTCTCTCTCTCTCTCTCTCTCTCTCATATATATATGTGTGTGTGTGTGTAATTTTATATATATATATATATATATATATATATATATATATATATATATATATATATATATATATATATATATATATGAATTTTGTATTTTTTGTGTCCCAGCTCAGTTTTTTTTCATTTGTTCATTCTTTCTCTCTTTTCTCTCTCTCTCTCTCTCTCTCTCTCTCTCTCTCTCCTCTCTCTCTCTCTCTCTCTCTCTCTCTCTCTCTCTCTCTCTCTATATATATATATATATATATATATATATATATATATATATATATATATATATAATATTTTTTTTCCACCTTCTCAATCCTCCTCATTCATCACACTCCTCCCATTATCCTTTCACCTCATTTGTTCTCCGAGGAAAAGATTGTGGGTGGCGCGCTACTTAATCAAAATGATTCATTCCCTCGCCTTCACCGAAGCATTCAGAAACCCCTTCTGAAGTTGCTCTGAAATCTGTTTCCACATTTAATTCTCGTTGTATGTTTTTTTATGTTCTTTCTTCCTTCGAGTTTTTTTTTTATTTTTTTGCCTTTGATGTTTGTTTTCTCCTGGTTTCTTGATTTTCTCTTCTTTCCTAAATTTGCCGTTTGTCTTGACTTCGTCTTAAATTCGCCGTTTGTCTTGACTTCGTCTTAAATTCGCCGTTTGTCTTGACTTCGTCTTAAATTCGCCGTTTGTCTTGACTTCATCTTAAATTCGGCGTTTGTCTTGACTTCATCTTAAATATGATTTATTGATTGATTATGGGTACTGAAACTGGCGTCACATCATTGCTGTTAAAGGCGTAATAGCACTCAGTGGCAGCGCTCGTGTAGGCAACAAGTACAAGCGACATTGATAATATTTCTGAACCTTCGCGTAAGAAATTATATAGATTATATAAATACCCAAAAAAGTCTATTAATTCTTATTTGTTTTTAAAGTATGAATGAAATTACATAGATTACATACACCCAAAAAAGTAAATTCATTCTTATTTGTTTTCAAAGTATGAATTTTAACCTCTTCATCCTTTCATCCTTTGCACACTGCATCCTGACTTCTTAAACCTTTCTCTCGCATGTCATTTGCTATCTATTTTTTCCCAGTGTGAATTGACTGATAGCATCTGATTCTTACTGTTAACGACGTGGCGGCGTGTTTGCAAGGGCCAAAGCTTGAACTGGTGGCCTGTTTGCAAAGATCAAAGCTTGAACCGATGACCTTTCCTGCCGTCAGACAGCTTACAGTTTTATTGATGCTAAAGCTGATTATTTAATGATAATTAATTTTTTTGCAATGATTTGATTCCTTTCGTGGTTTAGCTCGCAAGACAGAAGTGTCTAGATCTGTCTGACGTGACCACAGTTTTGTATATACAGAAATGGAGAAACAAATCCAGTTATGTGTGGGTACAAATATATTTAAAAATAAACCTACCCAGAGAGCTTTCGGGAACCTGTTCGATTTTCCTTTTCAGTTGAAAAAGGAACCCGAACAGATTCCCGAAAACTCTCTGTAGAGTTTTATTTTTAAATACGTTTGTACCCATACATAACTGTGCATTTGTTTCTCCATCTCAAGACTCATGCGACTGTGAGTACTTTTTGAATATACAGCAGTCATTACTGTCGTTATTTATTTTTTCCTTTTGATATTAATTGTCATTATTATGATTTTTTCCTTATACTTCGGTATTGTTCTCCAAAATCTCGCACAACGATCCGATGTCGGGGATAAGCAGAGAACATAAAAATCGTCATCTGTAGTCACATTCCTCAGTAATTCAGTGTTGTATTGTAGTACAAACGACCTCTTAAATTCTCTTGTTTCCTAAAAATTGCAGGGTCTTTATCCGCTGAAAGCCGTGACATCCGAAGGGAACATAAATAACATTCTCCTTCCTTCCTCGTGGTGGGGTAGTGCCGTCAGTGCACCTCACATAGTTGACTGTAGGCATTATTCAAGGTTCTTTGTTTATTGAAAGTGATAACAGGAAAAGAAAGGAAACAAGACCAGGGAAAGTAGGTCAGAAACTTGGGAAATACATAAAAAAAAATATGTATTTAGAAAGAAACGGTAAATAAACGTACTGTCAACTACCAACAGGAATCTCGAGTGTACAAAATATAGTTCGGACCGCCAAAGTCAGTGTTATTTTTTTATGTAGAAAAATAAATAAAGCATTACTCATGTCATGAAACAAAAGAAAAGGCGGCTTTGGTTAACTACAGTGTAACCCAAGCATCAATGAACGGGTTGGCTGACGTGGGGTTGAGAGGTTGGGGCGGGGTTTTGGAAGGATATTGCAAAGGTTGGGTTATTTTTGCGATGGGTCATCCAAATAGGGAGAGAGAGAGAGAGAGAGAGAGAGAGAGAGAGAGAGAGAGAGAGAGAGAGAGAGCAGAAGTAATCTTCAAAAGGGCATAGGTAAAAAAAGGTAGAGAGAGAGAGAGAGAGAGAGAGAGAGAGAGAGAGAGAGAGAGAGCTGCTGTTTGACACTGATTGATTGCAAGGGTCTATGAAGTTCAAAAACACGAGAAAATGAGGAAAGAGACTTCTTGTGAGATCTTGTTAAATTTTTTTTATTTGCATTAGCAGATACCCTTATCGTTTCCCATTCCAATTGAAATTCAAATCTTAATTCATATGCAGTTACATATAATTACATGAATTAAACATATTTTATTGATTACAAAGATAAAATCTTACTCAGCACAGAGAAAGTCCAAAGTAAAAATAAGTTTCCTCTGCTTTCGAACTAATGCAATAAAGCATTAGATCAGCCTAGCATCTACAGAATAGGATATTGTTATTATTATTATTATTATTATTATTATTATTATTATTATTATTATTATTATTATTATTATTATTCAGAAATTAACCCTATTCATATGGAACAAGCCCACCACAGGGGTCACTGACTTGAAATTCAAGCTTCCAAGGAACATTATTATTATTATTATTATTATTATTATTATTATTATTATTATTATTATTATTATTATTATTATTAGTATATATTCAGAAAATGAACCTTATTCATATGGAGCAAGCCCACCACAGGGGTCATTGACTTGAAATTCAAGTTTCCAAGCAACATTATTATTATTATTATTGTTATTATTATTATTATTATTATTAGTATATATTCAGAAAATGAACCTTATTCATATGGAGCAAGCCCACCACAGGGGCTATTGACTTGAAATTCAAGCTTCCAAAGAATATGGTGCTTACTAGGAAGTAAGAGAAGGTAAAGGGAAATACAGAAAGAAGAGATTTCATTAAAAAGAAAAAAATAAATTAACAAAGAGATAAAAAAGTATCCTCAAATAGAGCAAATAGGAGAGTAAAAAGAATCATATTGAAAAGAAGAGTATTAAAACACAGATAAAAATAAAAATTAAAATTATGCCTCAAATTGCAAACTTCCCTTAACGCGCCACCGACTCCGCGCCCCCCTCTTGTAATTGTCCTCGCTTCCTAAAAGTTATTTCTTTAACTCTCCTGAAATTTAATCGTTCAATATTCGTAAAAATTCACAAACGACATCTGCGTATTCTTATAACAAACAAACTAAACACACGACATTTTTCCAGGACGGGATAAACAGCCTTTGAAGTTGTCGGGAAAAACAGTGAAGCCAATTTTATTCATTGTATATTGAAATCCGATTTCTTGGCAAGGTGTTGGATGTTATTTTCATATTTTTTATCTCTTGGCAAATTGCTGAATGTTATTTTCATATTTTTTATCTCTTGGCAAATTTTGAAAGCTATTTTCATATTTTTTATTTCTTGGTAAATTGTTGAATGTTATTTTTATATTTTTTATCTCTGCAAATTGTTGCATGTTATTTTCATATTTTGCAAGGGCAAGGTACAGGACAGAAAATATTATCATGTACTTTGTAAGGCACAGTGGGGAGTATTATATACCACCTACAGTGATTAAACGATAAGAAAGGTTCTTCTATATTTTATCATTGTTTGCTGACGTTTACTTTTCATCCATTTCCTTTGGTCTCTTCTGAGTTAGCTGTCCAACTTCTTTAATTATCCCTTCATCCGATTTTCACACTTCATTTAAGAACGAATCTTTGGGGCGTGCCCTTTGAGTTTAGAGGTGTCACTGGGCTCGATAAACCACTTTGAGAATAACAACACCCTGTAGAAGTGGATGGCATTTATACCACTTTTGGAATAACAACACCCCGTGGAAGTGGATGCCATTTGTACTCCTGTTCTGCTCTGTGTTGTAACTTTTTTTTTTACTTCTTAGGTAGCTGGTGCCGCAGCAGGAACAGTTTTGGCACTCGGAAGTTACATATACCTGTGTAATTCATGAAGACTTGTCAGTCAAGTAGTGTTTCGCAAATACGCAGTCTGTGCGGACAAGGCCTGTTATTTTTGCTCTCTCGTTCTGTCTGACTATCAGAAGTACATTGTAGGGTGTGACTCTCTCTCTCTCTCTCTCTCTCTCTCTCTCTCTCTCTCTCTCTCTCAGAAATACATATTCAGACTGATCTCTCTTTCAAGGTTACATCTTCGGATTAACCTCTTAGAATTATAATTCTCTCTCTCTCTCTCTCTCTCTCTCTCTCTCTCTCTCTCTCTCAACAGTCCATCTTGGGAACAGTTTATCATCCGAGGCAGACACACACACACACACACACACACACGAACCGACGACACCATAAAAAGAGGGGGACAGAAAAAAAAACAAAAACACACAAAAAAGAGAGAGTTGAGAACGTAAGCAACTAAACCCCAACATGGGAAATGATTAAACCGTTCTCTTAAAGATAATAAGGTATTGGGGCTAGTTAGGTGGCAATGATGATGATGATGTGGGGTGGAGGAGGAGGCGAGGAGGTTGAGAAGGATGATGATGATGGAGAGGTGTACAGATAAGGATTCCTTGACGAATCTTTACCAGTGATGATAATGGTAGTAATCAGTGATGGTGATAAGGAATTTATGGTGCGGGAAGTTAGTGTAGGTGATGTTGATGGGGACTTTAAGATAGTGAATTGTATTGTGTTGATGGTGAGATGTATAAATGATGGTGAAGACTAAAGTAACGCTGGTAATAGCTAAATGATAATATTGCTTCCCGTAATAATAATGATAATAATAATTATGATAATGTTAAGAAAAATAAGAATATTCGGAAGCTGCCGAGATAATCGTTAGGATTGCGAGATGAGAGAGAGAGAGAGAGAGAGAGAGAGAGAGAGAGAGAGAGAGAGAGAGAGAGAAGATGGGGGAAGCGTATAGACTGGAGATGAAGGTGATAGCTGTGACGAGAATAAAATAATAAATGAAAAACTAAGAGGCGCGTGTTTTTGCATCCTAACCCTTAGCTTAACTGCAATCTCTTTCTTTCCTTTTACTGTACGTCTGTTCATATTCTCTTTCTTTCACCTCACTTTCCTTAACCGTCTCCCAACAATTGATTCTTAGTTCAACTGCGAGGTTTTCCTCCTGTTACACCTTTCAAACCTTTTTACTGTCAATCTCCGTTTCGGTGCTGGATGACCTCATAGGTCCCAGCGCTTGACCTTTGGCCCAGATTCGATTTAATTTGTGAATTTCACTCAAGTTTTATGACGTGGATAATTCTGTAGTTGTTATTATTATTATTATTATTATTATTATTATTATTATTATTATTATTATTATTAGCATATTCATACCGGATGGAAATAAAGGCAATATTATGGAGTGTCTAGACCATTGTCCTGAATCTTGGGACGTTTCGTACTGTCCCTCAGTTCGGCACTCTCATTCCCCAGGGGGACGACTGGTTCACTCTCATTTCCCAGGGGGACAAGCGGTTCACTGTCATTCCCCAGGGGACAAGTGATTCACTGTCATTACCCAGGGCGGACAATTGGTTCACTCCCATTCCCCAAGGGGGGGGACAAGTGGTTCACTCTTATTCCCCAGGGGGACAAGTAGTTCACTCTCATTCCCCAGGGGGGACAGGTGGTTCACTCTCATTCCCCTTGGGGGGGGACAAGTGGTTCACTCTCATTCCCCAGTGAGACAAGTGGTTCACTCTTATTCCCCAGGGGACAAGTGGTTCACTCTCATTCCCCCATATATATATGTATATATATATCTCATTCCCATATATATATATATATATATATATATATATATATATATATATATATATATATATATATTTCATGTTTATCTGTGCGCAGTGTTCATTTGTGTAAGTGAGAAGGGGATTTTTAAATCTAATATAAAATATGCTTATTTTCTAATTTTAAATACAGTGTAAAAAAAAAAAAGATGATTCTTGATTACGAACTAAACCAGACACGGATTTCGTCTTAGGTATCCGCTACCCAATTCTCCACCCCCCACACCCCTTCCTCCCTAACCCCCGCCCCCCCGGCCAAAGCAAAAAGAATACTTTCAGCGATGATCGTCAGAGGACGAAAATAGGATGTCTTTAATATTGATGAGGATGATGAACGAGAGATATACGATTGTCCCTTTCCTTATCCAGTCCGCTCGAGTTTATTTCTTTTTTCTTTCTTTCTTTTTTGTGAGGAAGCCGTTCCCGTCATTTTTTTTATACAAAAAGTCGTTCCCGTTGTCAATTTTTTTTTACAAAAAGTCCTTCCCGTTGTCAATTTTTTTTTACAAAAAGTCGTTCCCGTTGTCAACTTTTTTTTTTTTTTCCAAAAAGTCGTTCCCGTTGTCAATTTTTTTTTTTACAAAAAGTCGTTCCCATTGTCATTTTTTTTTTACAAAAAGTCGTTCCCGTTGTCTATTTTCTTTTTTTACAAAACGTCGTTCCCGTTGTCAATTTTTTTTTTTGAAAAGTCGTTCCCGTTGTCTATTTTCTTTTTTTTTTTTACAAAAAATTGCTCCCGTTGTCAGTATTTTTTTACAAAAAGTCGTTTCCGTTGTCAATTTTTTTACAAAGAGTCGTTCCCATTGTCAATTTTTTTTTTTTTTACAAAAAGTCGTTCCCGTTGTCAAATTTTTTTTTTTTTACAAAAAGTCGTTCCCGTTGTCTATTTTCTTTTTTACAAAACGTCGTTCCCGTTGTCAATTTTTTTTTTACAAAAAGTCGTTCCCGTTGTCTATTTTATTTTTTTTTTACAAAAAATCGCTCCCGTTGTCAGTATTTTTTTTTTTTTACAAAAAATCGCTCCCGTTGTCAGTATTTTTTTTTTTTTTACAAAAAGTCGTTCCCGTTGTCAATTTTTTTTTTTACAAAAAGTCGTTCCCGTTGTCAATTTTTTTTTTTTTACAAAAAGTCGTTCCCGTTGTCTATTTTTTTTTTTTTTTTTACAAAATATCGTTTCCGTTGTCAGTTTTTTTTTACGAAAATTCTTTCCCGTTGTCAGTTTTTCCTTTACAAAAAGCCTCTCCTGTCTAGTGATTGTTTATTTTACAAAAAGCCGTTCCCATTGTAATTTTTTTTTTTTTTTTTTACAAAAATTCGTTCTCATCGTAAGCCGTTCCTATCGCCAGATTTTTATTTTTCACAAAAAGACGTTCCCTTCCTCAGTTGTTTTCCGTTTACAAAAAACTGTTCTCTTCATCAGTTTTTAGTTTTCTGTAAAAGAAAACTATTGTGCTGGCTTTGTCCAAGTTCAGCCCCGATAGGAATGGGGGGTGGGAAGGGGTGAAACATAAAATGTAAAAAATGATGAGCAACGTAACTGAAGCAGCTATATATCTTAACAGAAAGGAAAGAGAGAGAGAGAGAGAGAGAGAGAGAGAGAGAGAGAGAGAGAGAGAGAGTAGAGCGGGTGTTGGGAGGAGAAATAGGGAAAGAGTAGGGGAAAGAAACAGTTTATCGGTTGTCATTCAGAGTTTTCTTGGGCAGCGCCGGGTAGGTCAGCTAGTAAGCGATAAAAATATCATAAGAGGCAGGTGAGAGGTTTATTGGAAAATTCAAAGCAAAATATGGTTTGATTCTTGCTTTTGTATTGATGTCATGTAAAGTCGAGCATTTATGGACGTCAGGTAATCCTTTGACATTAAATACGAGGAGAGAGAGAGAGAGAGAGAGAGAGAGAGAGAGAGAGAGAGAGAGAGAGAGAGAGAGAGAGAGAGAGAGAGTTTGCTAGTTAATGTGGAACGTTTATGGGTCATAATGAATAATTTGCTATCAATAACAGATAGATATATACAGTATATATATATATATATATATATATATATATATATATATATATATATATATATATATATAGAGAGAGAGAGAGAGAGAGAGAGAGAGAGAGAGAGAGAGAGTTATGCAAACGTAAAATGGAAGTACTTCTCAATTAATACCCGAAGCTTTAAAAAAATAATAATAAGTCCGTCCTTTCTTGCCTTCGTCAGCGGCTTAAGTGACATTTCCGATATTCCGAAGGACAACAACTGACTTACACAGGTAGTAGCAGCAGCAGCGGCAGCAGGTAGCCCCGAGAGAGAGAGAGAGAGAGAGAGAGAGAGAGAGAGAGAGAGAGAGAGAGAGATCAGATGACTTAAGTGTTTTCTGTTGTCACAGTGCTTTGATTCCAGTTCGTTTTATTTATTTTTCCTAAGGAACGAGCTTAGCAACTTCGGGTGATGAAACAGGTATTTTTCTTTTTCAGGTTGGCGTTCCAACTCTCAGATAAAGTGGATGTAAATGTAAATATAATATATGTGTATATATACATACATTTTATATATATATACATACATACATACATACTGTATATATACGCACACATATGCACACACACATATACTATATATATATATATATATATATATATATATATATATATATATATATATATTAAGAGAACATTGTGGTTGTTACATATATATATATATATATATATATATATATATATATAAACACAAAATCCATGAAGGAAAGAGAAACACTGGATTTTGTCGGTTTAGTCTTTATTTATGTATTCATAACGTTCCATATAGATACACTGTACACACACACACACACATATATACTGTATATATATATGTATATGTGTGTGCGTGCGTGCGCCTGTAATAAATAGTGTGATAGATATGTAATGACCCGCGCGACCAGGCCTGGCGTAGGTGACGTCATTAGGTTACCTACGTTCTTTACAAAAAAATTCAGGTGGCTGGTGTAAACGTGTTGGTTTGGAATTTTGACAGAACCTGATGCTGTATTATTGGCATTTTACGCCGGTGATGCCTACAGCTGTGTCATTGATTTTTAGCCTTATTTAGCTTATTGGTACAGCTAAAATAGGTCATTACAATTTAGATGTGTACAGTAGCTGATTCTAAAACAGACTGCACTTTCATAAATCATCAAGTAAAGTAAGGGATGAGTTAGTTATGAGTTGTACCGAATTTTTTTTTTTTTTGCACCGTATTTTTTTTTTTTTTTTTTTGTACCGTATTGTTTTCACTCCACTTTCCCCATTTTGCTCCGATAATCTTACATCAACGTCTACTCTCTCTCTCTCTCTCTCTCTCTCTCTCTCTCTCTCTCTCTCCTGTCTACGATTTTTCATTCGTATTTTTTTGGGGGCGTCGCCGGGGTGTTTATGTATGGGTATTTTCGTGGCATTGGTCAACTCTGCAAATTTTCGTCTTTCAATGTTTTAGTATCTTTTCAAAACAAATTCATAAGTATATTTTCATCTTTTCATGTTCTGATAATCTTTTCAAAACAAATTCATAAGTATATTTTCATCTTTTCATGTTCTGATATCTTTTCAAAACAAACTTATAGGTATGTTTTCATCTTTTCTTGTTTTGACATCTTTTCAAAACACATTTATATTTTCTTCTTTTCATGTTTTGATATCTTTTCAAAACAAATTCATAAGTATATTT